>NC_079211.1:110832355-111132355 GCF_029633865.1 Lampris incognitus
TCCCTCGGCTTTACTTTGAAGGATGAAAGCTTGACGTTCTCCTGCCTGCTGTGTTACAGAGAGGGGAAATGCTGACTGGAAATGGTTGTGAGGACTTCACTGTGCTTGGGTTTTGAGGTCGACAGCAGATGAAGGTCTGCCAGTTAACTCCCGAACAGATGACACTTGTTGGTTCTAAACAGCGCCGACCCACCGAGGCATGGACTCCACAAGACCCCTGAAGGTGTTCTGCAGCATCTGGCACCAAAACATTAGCAGCAGATCCTTCCGTTCCTGTAAGTTGTGAGGTGGAGCTGCAGTGGATTGGACTTGTCGGTCCGACACATACCACAGATGTTCAATCGGTTGAGATCTGGAGAATCTGGAGGCCAGGGCAACACCTTGGCACTTCATCATGTTCCTCAAACCATTCCTGAACAACGTGTGCAGTGTGGCAGGGCACATCAGTCAGCTGAAAGAGGCCACTGCTATCAGGGTTTACCAATACCACAAAGGGGAATACCTGGTCATCACTGATGTTTACGTAGGTGGCAAGTGTCAAACTGACATCCATATGAATGGCTGGACCCAGGGTTTCCCAGCAGAACACTGCCTAGAGCATCACACTCCCTCTACCCACAGTGCATCCTGGTGTCATCACTTCTCCAGGTAAACGGCGCACACAACACAGCCATCCAGGTGATCTAATAGAAAATGGGACTAATCGGACAAGGCAACCTTCTTGCATTGCTCCAAGGTCCAGTTCCGATGCTCGTGTGCAGAGGTGCACATAAGTGGTGCGCAGGTGCGCATGCGCACTTAAAATATTCAACGAGCAGCAGATTCAAGTGTTTTACCGCGCATTTGCGTACCAAACATTTTGCAGTGCAGAGTATGAGCCACTGGTTTTAGCCAATGCTATAGTATGAGCCACTAATTTCTCCAAAATGTCAAAGAAGCAAGCGACATTGAGTAATTTATTTGGTGTTCTTCCACCTCAACCAAAGAAATGCCATACTGAACCAGAACCAAAGTCAAAGCGTACGTTTTCAGATAAATGGCTGCAGGACATCGGCTGGCTTCAAACAGATGACGCCCGCACTGAGATGTGGTGTAAACTATGTCGGGAAAATCCCACATTAGCGGATAGAAACTGCCACTTTTATATGGGGACGAAAAACTTCAGCCATCCAGCTTTTGATAAGCATGCAAACAGCAGAGAACACCAGAAAGTAGTGGAAGCTATTGCTAACAGGCGCAGCCAGGACGAGAGACCCAGCGGCCCGCTCGACACGTGGCAAGACAGACTGACGGAAGAACAACATCAGGCACTGACAAACATGTTCTTGTTGGCCTTTCACAAAGCGAAACACGCACGTCCTATGCGTTCATACGAGGAGGATATTCCGCTTCTCAAGAGGTTAGGAGTTAACGTCGGGACTGCTTATCATTCGCGAGAAGGGGGATCCCACATCACGGAGAGCATCGCTCAGACAATGAGTTCAGAGTTAAGTGAAAAACTGAAAGCAGCTGAATTTTGGGGTGTGCTTTTCGATGGATCCGAAGATATAACAAAAATGGAGCAGGAAATTGTGTACATTGTTTCTGTGTCCCGCAACGGAGAATACAGCTCAGACTTCCTTGGATTAATTAATCTGGGGGCCAACCGAACAGCACAGGACATAGTAGATGGATTTGTGCAACTGTTCAATGATTGTGGTTTAGCGGAGTGGAAGACAAAGTTGGTGTCGGTACGCAGTGATGGAGCAGCTGTCAACATTGGAGTTTACAACGGGGTCATTCCCAAATTACGTCAGATGGTGGATATCAGGGATTCCCTTGTGCATATCCTGTGCACCACCCACACGCTGGAGAACTGTGCTAAATCAGCTGATCGTGCGGTCCCATACTGTGAGTCATTTAATAAATCTATCATCACTTTGCTAAGCTTTTACTCAAAGAAAGGGGGTGCAAAACGAATTTCACAACAACAAAAGATATGTGAGGAGAAAGACATTGATTTTGTCAAACTAGGTAAGTTCCACAACATCAGATGGTCTGCATGGAGACAAGAGACTCTGTTTGAAATATGGGGAATGTTACCAGCCATTCAGATCCAAGTAGCAACAAGTGATGACAGTAGCCTAAAACATATCTACACAGAGCGTTTTCGTTGTTTCCTAGCCAACATGCTTGATGTTGGGAACATTTTACAGTTCACCTCCCTCAGGTTCCAGAAAGACAATCTGACTATTGGTGAATGCAAAGATGAGCTCATGGTTGCTATTGGACAGTTGACGCTACTGATGGACAGTGAGGGCAAGTACAGGGAGGAGACTGTGGCACATGCTGAAGCTGACAGGGATAAGATTGATGTGTTGAGAGCTTTAATTCATGAATTTGAAAGCAGATATGAATCCCTCAAGTCATGCGATCACTTTTTGATTTTTGATCCTACAACTTGGCCTAATGAAATGAAAGACCTCCACTGTTTTGGCAACACAACACTTAGTAACATCCTTGAGAAATATGAGGCCAGCATGCATGTTGACAAAGATTCAACTTTAAGAGAGTGGATGCGTTTAAAGCAAGCTGGAAAACGTTTGGCAGCCTCTTCTGTGCATGATCTAGTCAATGTAGTGAACACCAGCAACCCAGGCAGTTACTCCAACATTCAGAAAGTCCTTCTGCTGTCTCTTACACTGCCCTTGAGCAGTGCTGCATGTGAGAGGGGATTTCACACCTGAATATAATAAAAAACAAGTACAGATCCTGCCTGTCAGACTATCGCCTCTCATCTCTAATGCACACCCACTTATCTAAGTTCACAACAGAAACCTTTGACCCAAAGCCAGCAGTAGACTTGTGGATGCAAACAGCTAATCGTAGGCTGAAGCAGCGAGAAAGGAGCAGGCCTAGTACATCTGGTGTTTTTGAAATAGAGGAAGACAGTCTGGAGGGGAGTGATGAAGATGACGATGATGTCCTGTAGGATAACAGAACTTTCAATGCTTTAAATAGCAGATTTGTTGTGAGTTTGATTTGGTTTTCAGTGTTTGAAAAAGCAGTCATTTGTATATTTAGTTTTCAATGCTTGAAGAGCAGTCATTTCATTTGAAAGTCACATGTACGGCACTTTAAAGAACAGACATTTTGTTGTAACCTACTGCTTTTATTCATTTTCAATTGAAATTAAAGTACATGTAATGTTATTCACGTATCCCTCATATTTTGTTCATTTTGTGAGGTGGGTGGGTCATGGAAAAATTTATTTAAAAACAGGCGAGCACCAAGCAAGAACCTCAGGTGCTCCTTTGAGAACCAGACCAAAAAAATTATGTGCACCCCTGCTCGTGTGCCCACTTGTAGGCACTTTCGACGGTGGACAGGGGGTCATCATGGGCACTCTGACCGGTCTGCGGCTACACAGCCCAGCCCCATACACAGCAGGGTGTGATTTATTTATTTATTTGAGATACTTTATTAATCCCCGTGGGGAAATTCATCTCTTCATTTAACCCATCCTAGCTGTGTAGCTAGGAGCAGTGGGCAGCCACCGTGCAGCACCCGGGGACCAACTCCAGTTCATCTTGCCATGCCTCAGTCAGGGGCGCAGACCCTTATCATGCATGTCTTTTTGATGGTGGGAGGATACCGGCGCACCCGGAGGAAACCCACCCCAGACACGGGAAGAACATGCAAACTCCACACAGAGGATGACCTGGGATGACCCACAAGGTTGGACAACCCCAGGGTTCGAACCCAGGACCTTCTTGCTGTGAGGCAACAGCGCTAACCACTGGACCACTGTGCCACATTCCACAATGCCGCGATGCACTGTATGTTGTGACACATTCCTCCTATAACCATCATTACAATTTTCTGTGACTTGTGTCACAGTAGACCTTCTGTTGGTTTGGACAAGAAGAGATAGCCTTGCTATATATATATATATATATATATATATATATATATATATATATATATATATATACTATATATGTCAGCTCCAGGTTGACAAGTTCCAGACTGACAAGCAGGTGCTGGCTAACCAACCAGACATTGTGGTGGTCGACAAGGAACAGAAGACAGCAGTACTGATTGATGTAGCAATCCCAAGCGATGGAAACATCAGGAACAAAGAGCATGAGAAGCTAGAGAAATACCAAGGGTTGAGGGAGGAATTAGATCGGATTTGGAAGGTGAAAGCCACAGTAGTCCCAGTGGTAACAGGAGCACTAGGGGCTGGGAGAGTGGCTCCAGTAGATTCCAGGAACAACATCTGAGGTCTCTGTCCAGAGGAGTGTGGTCCTAGAAACTGCTAACATACTGCGCAGAACCCTCAAACTCCCCGGCCTCTGGTAGAGGACCCAAGCTTGAGGAAGACACACACCATATACACTCACTGGCCACTTTATTAGGTACACCTTGCTTGTACCGGGTTGGACCCCCTTTTGCCTTCAGAACTGCCTTAATCCTTCGTGGCATAGATTCAACAAGGTACTGGAAACATTCCTCAGAGAGTTTGGTCCATATTGACATGATAGCATCAAGCAGTTGCTGCAGATTTGTCGGCTGCACATCCATGATGAGAATCTCCCGGTCCACCACATCCCAAAGGTGCTCTATTGGATTGAGATCTGGTGACTGTGGAGGCCATTTGAGTACAGTGAACTCATTGCCATGTTCAAGAAACCAGGCTGAGATGATTCGAGCTTTATGACATGGTGCGTTATCCTGCTGGAAGTAGCCATCAGAAGATGGGAACACTGTGGTCATAAAGGGATGGACATGGTCAGCAACAATACTCAGGTAGTCTGTGGCGTTGACACGATGCTCAATTGGTACTAAGGGGCCCAAAGTGTGCCAAGAAAATATCCCCCACACTATTACACCACCACCAGCAGCCTGAACCGTTGATACAAGGCAGGATGGATCCATGCTTTCATGTTGTTGATGCCAAATTCTGACCTTACCATCCGAATGTCGCAGCAGAAATCGAGTCTCATCAGACCAGGCAACGTTTTTCCAATCTTCTATTGTCCAATTTTGGTGAGCCTGTGCGAATTGTAGCCTCGGTTTCCTGTTCTTAGCTGACAGGAGTGGCACCCGGTGTGGTCTTCTGCTGCTGTAGCCCATCTGCCTCAAGGTTCGACGTGTTGTGCGTTCAGAGATGCTCTTCTGCATACCTCGGTTGTAATGAGTGGTTATTTGAGTTACTGTTGCCTTTCTATCAGCTCGAACCAGTCTGGCCATTCTCCTCTGACCTCTGGCATCAACAAGGCATTTTCGCCCACAGAACTGCCGCTCACTGGATATTTTCTCTTTTTCGGACCATTCTCTGTAAACCCTAGAGATGGTTGTGCGTGAAAATCCCAGTAGATCAGCAGTTTCTGAAATACTCAGACCAGCTCGCCTGGCACCAACAACCATGCCACGTTCAAAGTCACTTAAATCACCTTTCTTCCCCATTCTGATGCTCGGTTTGAACTGCAGCAGATCGTCTTGACCATGTCTACATGTCTAAATGCATTGAGTTGCTGCCATGTGATTGGCTGATTAGAAATTTGCGTTAATGAGCAGTTGGACAGGTGTGCCTAATAAAGTGGCCGGTGAGTGTATATGTAGTATAGTATATTTTGTGCCAATGTCAGCAATAAGAACTCCTGTCTTATTTGTTGCACTTCAACTGAAATGGTTTTCATACAGGTCCTGATGCTGATACAATAAAGCAATACAATTTGCTTGGAAATTCAATTACAATAAACACAGCAAGGGCAAATTCAGCTCGGCACAGCCATTATCTCATATGTATGTGTAGGGGAATAGGGAAATGGCATTAGCAGGTATAATGGCCCCTTGTAAATTCCACACTACGCACACACTCGCACAAATAGCCAGGATCCAACCAGCAGAGCCGCTCAACCACCACTGAATGATCACACTTGGCACATTCTCATACAGATGGAATGGGGCGAGTCCATTGTCAGTCCATTGGAAGGCACTGGGAACCAAACATAAATCTGCCCTTTCACATTCGAGTGATGTTGTTCTGTTGCATGGACGTCAGAGTGGTGGCCTGATAAAGAAGCAAGGGGGACTGTGTATGACTTAAGTTTATTCAGGGAGGTGGGCCAGAAGGAGGCCACCTCCCTGAATTCTATGTGATACAAACCACATTAGGAAATGAACACAGCTGACTGTCTAAGGTCCATACTCTGCCATCGTTCTGACCTGCTGTTGACCGACCTCGGATTAATGTGACATTTCCCCTCTGCCTGAATTCTCCATATTTTCACATGGCTTTTTTATGGTAGGCTATAAAGATGAAATGTAGGGGTCTCTTCGGGGTCTCTCGCTCTCTTTCTCTCGCACCACCGAGGAGCCCTCTCAACTCAAGTCAGCACATGGGGTAACAACGAGGAGGGGATGCGAACGCTGTTTCAGTCCAGTCCCCACTTCTCTGCTGCTAAGCCCCTGAATTCATCCCCTCAACCCACACATCACCTGCTTTGCCACCTGAGACCTCAACACACTCGACACACACACACACACACACACACACACACACACACACACACACACACACACGCTGCTAACCCCTAACCCCTGTACATCTGATCCATGCTCTGGCCTCATTATCCACCTGTGCCCCGTCTTCAGTGATGATTTCTGGGATTAGAGAGGGCCTTTACCCAAAAACCCCCAAGCTCCTTCTACTTTTTGCCTTTCTTTTGTCTCTTTTCTTTCTTTCTCTCTTTCTTTGTCCTGTTTGGTTTAACACCCCCTCTCTCCGGGTTTTACCACCTATTGTGACATTCCAGCCGAGGCGCAATTCAGAAGCTCCCTCAGAATTTGAGCCCAAGGTTAGAGGCTGAGAGTGATAAGGCACAGGAGAGCTAGAAAGAGAGAGGAAAAAAGAGCAAGAAAAGAGAGCGAGAGAGAGAGAAAGAGAGAGAGTCAGAAGCGTAAAAGGGGATAAGACAACATTGGAGAGAGAATTTGAATTGCAAGATGTCCCCGATGTAAATAAGGAGTTTTGCAATCCAAATTTTTGCAGCAGCGTCCAAGTCGGTCTCCCATATGGCTGGAAAAATTCTCTCAATTTGCCAACTTTCTGTGATCAAACAACTCAGACATCACATGTTATGAAGGGGCTCCCTCTCTCTTTCTGGCAGAAGCGCGCGCGCACACACACACACACACACACACGCACGCACACACACACACATGCACACCCACAAACACAAGCATAATAGGCACACACTTGATGTCACACATGCGATCATCCCTCACCGATTCATTATTCATAATAAAGGAGCCACGTAAGTTCCTGCGCTGCTGTTGAGAAGTGACTTTTACACGGGAGGTGTCTTTGACTGTCTGCAGGTTTTTAGCGATAGCCTTGAGTCCCAGTTCCAGCCAGAAACCCCTCTGCTAAAAAACACAGAGAGCGATGAGCTGTCATCGAGTTGTAGACACGACTGCTAACTTGTGTCCCGGTCGCCAGAACGAGTGAAATCAATACAACGGAGGTATCCGTTTTGCGTCTATTGTTGGACATAACACACTTCTAATGTGCGGTGGAGGCCTTCCTTCATCTTCTGTGCGTATCCTACTCATAAATCTTGTGAATTTCTGTCCAAACCCAGCAAAAACAAATCCGTCCTGTGCCACTTCAAAGCATTGCTGCCTTATGACTTTACAACCATGACTTAAAAAATGTTTTAGAGGTTTTGGGATGAATAAAAAAAAAAAAAGAAAAAAAAAGGATACACGATTCCTCTTATGGCTTGGCTATCAGGGCCAAGCCACTGTTCTGGAAGTCTGTAGTGCGCTCGCTTAGAAAAATACACGAGCCTGATGTTCATGCATGCAACGCTGACAGGCTTACATTGAGTGTGACTGACAGATAGAGCGGGTTTCTGCAGACCCGAAGCCACCGTGTCCCCCGACATTCCATGGATGAGGCGAAGAGATTTGCTTGTACAAACTCTTGGAGCACGGTTGTAGTGACGGTGTAGTTAAATATTATGCTGCAGTGGCACCGATGAAATATTCAGAGGTGAACGTCTGAGCAGGTTCTCTCCATTCAAACAGTTGCCAAAAAACCTAGAGAAAAGTAAAGGGCCTAGTTTTTTTGTCAGGGTTCTCAATAATTCAGAAAGCTGAAGGCTTTTTCTAGGGAAAACGGAGGCCTTGTTGCACTTATCTTGTTGACACAACATCGGCCCATCTTTACACGAATCCTTTCCACCATCACTGCCATCAGCCCTGACGCGCCATACATAATTATTCATTAGGGAGCTTAATATGATGGTTGCAATTCCATTTATTTGTAATTAAAATAGTAATTTAGTGGCACAGTGGCTTAGTGGTTAGCACTGTCGCCTCATAGCAAGAGGGTCTTTGGGTTGGATACCACCCCTTCTGTGTGAAGTTTGCATGTTTTCCCTGCATTCACATAGGCTCCCCTTGTGATACTCCGATTTCCTCCTGCTAACCAAAGACATGTATAGTGGGTTAACTGGAGTGCCCAAATTACCCAACCATGTCATGGACTGGTGACCTGCAAAGAATCGCTGCCTTCAGTGCAATGCCCTCTGGGAAAGGCCTTTGTCCCCAATGACCCTGCTCTGGATTAAGCAGGTGTGGACAGCGACTGTGGAGATGCTGCACCGTCAGTAAAGCAAACTGTTTCTGCAGCTAACGCTAACAGTCTGACGCTACATCTAGCTCCAAAGCTGGGTCTTACCTGCAGTAGTTGTGGCTGCCCAAGCCCCCCTCTCCGTTGGGGTACTTGAGGGTGTTGTAGGGGTGCTGGAAGGTCTCGTTCCAGTAAAGGCAGGGTTTGCCCCCATGTAAACTGGTCTGGTTCTGGAAACCCCGGTAGTCCTCTCCATTAGCAGTATAACACTCTGGGGGGGGGGGGGGGGGGCAAAAAAACATTAAAATCAGAATTTACTGCCTATGATAGCCCATGAAAGGCCTTTTCCGATAACAATTAAAAGCCTGGCAAGTGTTTTCAAGCATGCATGTAATAGGCCGCCACGTCACGTGACCTTCGGGGTTCAGCTGATCGGCAGTCAAATAATCCTGGAGTACATATACTTAAATGCATTTTGTATAATCGTGTACAATAGGTCTTTGTATAGTTGTATTCTTTCCCCGGTCTGCATTTGAACGTGGGCCAAGTGCGTTAACGTAAGATCAATCATGAGGGTATTGTTTCAATTAATGTCACTCCCAGTTTCACAAGAGTTTAGTGGAAAAAAAAAAGCGAACCGCAGATACACAGCAAAAGCAAACATGGCTTAAATTTCCAGTGTATGACAACCATATGGAAGAGTGAGCGAGAAAGCGAGAGAGAGCAAGAAGGAGAGAGAGACAGAGAGATAGAGAGAGAGAGACAGAGAGAGGAGAGAGAGTGAGCAAGCAAGCGAGTGAGAGAGATAGAGACAGAGAGAAAGTGAGAGGAGAGAGAGAGGAGAGAGAGAGAGAGTGTGTCTGAAAGAACAAGGCGAGAAAGAGGTCGATTCCTGGTGCAAAAAAATGTCTGGGGCAAGCTTTTCCCTTCGCGCAACAGAGAAGTCAAATAAACAACAGCTGAGGAGAGTTTGATGAGGTCTGATGAGCGATCGTAGCTCATCGGGCTGAGCCTCGGGGCTCCTGCTGCATGAGACACTGAACAGCCATGGCTGATCTTCCTCTGCCGTCACACAGAGACTGAACAATATTCATACGGCACTTTGATGAATCGCCGTCACCGCTAGAGCTGCAAGTGCTCCTGTGACGAGCGCACAAGGCTACCCTGCCAGCCGAACCTCTCTTTCCAAATGGGAAATTTTTAATTTTAAAGGCACGTCTTTTTTTATGTGTATTATGCAACAGCACACAGGGCAGGATCAAAACACGGGCCTGCCAATCACACTGAAACAAATCAAATTCCCACTGTTTGGCTGGTCCCCGGGGGGATCTTGTTGCTATGTACGCGGTTAGCCAATGACCGGCCCCTTTCATCTAACGAGAGCTGTCTAATTGAAGCATGAGATCATGCATTTCTGTGTGACAGACACTACGCCTCTCAGCAAGCCAGGTCTACTTCCAGACTCTTCCTGATTTTCCTTTTCGGGCCCTAGGTTGCCCAACTTCCTCGTTCTCCCATCTGCCCCGCTTTGTCTCCGTCTCCTCTCTCCCTTCCTCCAACGCTAACCTCGTCGTTTTCTCGTCTCTTCCCTTATTCCGCTAGTCCTGGCTTTCTGACGTCTCCTCGCATCTCCTTTCTGAGGAACGTGTCTCTTGAGACCCGTCCCGTCCGACAGCCTTCTTATTCATGTTTTCTGCCGCGTTGCCGGGTCAAGCCTTAGATGGTGACCCAGTAGGTCAGCTGCAAATGGGAGTTTATCAAAAATGCCATTTCACGGATCCACAGTCTCCCTCTCAGAGGCCACATTCAATCTTCTGTGGGCAGATTACATGGAAAATTGCTCATCAAGTCACTTGATGAACAATTTTCCATTCTACTTATTATAATGAGCTGGCTTCAGTAACTGCTGCAAACTTGATGGCACAAACCTACACAGTTTGCTCACAAAGCAACTTTGTGCACGTGGATGTAAAACACACATATGAATGAACAGCACCCATCACCACCAAAACTATGGAGCGTCTGGGTAGCGTAGCGGTCTTTTCCGTTGCCTCCCAACACGGGGATCGCCGGTTCGAATCCCCATGTTACCTCTGGCTTGGTCAGGTGTCCCTACAGACACAATTGGCCGTGTCTGCAGGTGGGAAGTCAGATGTGTGTATGTGTACTGGTCGCTGCACTAGCGCCCCCTCTGGTCGGTCGGAGCGCCTGTTCGGGGGGCAGAACTGGGAGGGGAATAGCATGATACTCCCACACGCTACGTCCCCTGGCGAAACGTCTCACTGTCAGGTGAAAAGAAGCGGCTGGCGACTCCACATGTATTGGAGGAGGTACAATGGAGGGGGGAGGGTAGGGGGGAAATCCCCCCTCCCCCAAAAAAGAACAAAACTATCATTTAATGTTAGAGTTACATTCAGACTTCCCCCCCTTGTTCTCTGCATCTCAACTGAAGTTGCTTTTAATTAAAATCATCAAAGCACCACTGTTCAATCAGGACTGTTAGCTAGGCCTCATCTGGCTGACAGGGGGGGTTCACAAGCGGTCAAGCAACGCCGGGTGTCGAGTTCCTGTGATTAAAAACTACGATGCTGCCCTATTGTCTGCAAAAGGCTCCCATCGGTATCAGCCAGCCACCCGTAAATCTGCCCGGGACTCGCCCGAGTGGAACACGACTGCTTATGAGTGTCAATGCAGTCTACTGGCATCACCGTAGACGGCGGAGGAGGGGTGCTGTCGTCACGGTAACACTCCCGAGGACAGGATGACGTGCACTGAATAATGCAGCTTCGCTGGGGCTAGTCATGCTACAACACACACACATACACACACACACACACACACACACACACACACACACACACACACACACACACACACACACACACACACACACACACTAATGGAAGGGAATTCAGAAGGATCGTTTGTGGGGCAGTGTTTGTGATTTTGTATTGTTGCCATTATTGCACGACTCTAATTGGATTTTGACATCCTGACATTTTAATTTTTTATTGTTTATATGACTGATTCTATTTGGGGTTGTGTTCTGGATTCAGATCAAATGGGGACCTTTCACTATACATTTTTCAAGAGATGGAGGGGACTGCTCAATGCTAAATGAGCGCAAAAGGAAACGCTGTCATGGAGGGTTTGGCGCCGATAGGAGAATCACTGTGAGTCACTCCTCTCCAAAAGCAATCACGACTGCAACTCAGCCCAGTCAAAGGCGGGTGAGGATAACATCAGGCAGGGTGAGGGCAACCAACTGCATCCCAAATGAGCTGACGTCCTTCAAATATTGTCTCCCGGAAAAAAAAAAGAAGAAGGGATTGAAGTTGCCGAACCCGGCTGTGTGCGCCAGGATTGCCCCGACATATCATATCAAAGTAAAAAGACCCGAATGACTTTGCAGAAGCCTCTCCTCCCCTCTCCTCATCCCACGGGGACATTTTAGCTTGGAGGCCTCGTCTCTGCATGGGCCGTGCCGACAGAGCTGCTGCTGGTAATCATCTCACCCTGCTGTGGCCGGCGCAACCTTCTAGGACGACATGGTAAATATGGCAGCGTTTTCGCTGCCACCGGGGAGGGAGGGTGTGGGATGGCGGTGAGGGGTGGAGGTTAGCGGGGGAGTTGATGTGGTTTAAAGGCAGCATTTGCTTGCGGTGAGAATGGGAAGTAGAGGATCTGCGAGGACCGGGAGATAAGTGAGGCCATCGTAAAGATGAATGGAGCATTTAGAAGCCCTGCGGACAGCCGCACATCCGTCAGCCGAATAAGAGAAATGGCTTCACTTTAGGTCGGAGCGCCGTGGGTCTGAACAATCTGTCCCCCGGCCCAGAGTTGACGAGGAGCCCACGGGCTGCTGATTGGACTATGGCCACCTTCCTGCCCTCTGAAAGCCCCTTGCTGTTACACACACACACACACACACACACACACACACACACACACACACACACACACACAAATACCCATACGCTTGTCACCAGGCAACCATCTTGCTCTCGTCACATGGGCCCAGGCCTTTCTTGTGGTCTCATCACAGGCCGTGATGGGAAACAGAACCACCACCGCATGAAAGACGGAGAGAAGAGGAAAAGAAAAAAAAAGGAAAAGAAGCCCGCCTGTTATAAAATCTATGCAGATCTACAAATAGAAAAAGTCCGGGAAAGGGAGGAGGAGGAGGAGCAAAAAAAAGGAGGGAGGACTCACCCTTGACCAAAAGCCCTCTGCTCACAGAGTACTGCAGCACCCTGGCAAAAAGAGAGGGAGAGGGGGAAAAAAAAGAAAAACAGAGGAGAGAGCAGGGAGAGCTAATCGCCCTGTTATTATATTTGCTGGGATTTGTGACTAATGACTTCCACATTTGGGACTTCAAATGCACTTGATGCTCTGAGTGCAGAGGGGAGGGAAGAAGAGGGGAGGGAGGGAGGGAGGGAGGGAGAAGGGGGTCACGTGATCACCAGAACACAAACAAAACAAAACTTACAAATAAAACGGTTTCTCTGAAACTTGTTGCCAGGTCACGCTACAGCACTTATTTCTTGTGTTTTCGCTATGACGGATGAAAAGGCGGCGATAATTACAGACGACTGCTTCCCTCGCAGAGGGCCGACATGAAGAGCTTCGCTCTGTCTTTATTATATGCTTCAAGGACGAGCAAGGCAGGCTCAGCGTATGAGCAGTATTTTTGGCAGAGTAACGCTACACAGGAGGACACTACACCGCAGCAAGCTGCACAGGCCGACACCGAAACTGCCAGTGGGTTTTTAAACCTCCTGGGAAAGTGCAGGATTCATACAGAGGTTGTAAATATGAAACCTTCCATTGTCAAAAAAAAAAAAAAACCAGAAGGGAATGTGGGACAAAACTGAATATCCCCCCATCCCCCTTTTCTCCCCAATTGTACTTGGCCAGTTACCCCACTCTTCCGAGCCGTCCCGGTCGCTGCAGAATACTACATGCCTCCTCCAATACATGTGGAGTCACCAGCCGCTTCTTTCACCTGACAGTGAGGAATTTCACCAGGGGGACATAGCGCGTGGGAGGATCACGCTGTTCCCCTCCAGTCCCCCCCCCCCCCCGGAACAGGTGTACCGACCGACCAGAGGAGGTGCTAGTGCGGCGACCAGGACACATACTAACATCCAGCTTTCCACCCGCAGACACGGCCAATTGTGTCTGTAGGGATGCCCGACCAAGCCGGAGGTAACGTGGGGATTCGAACCGGTGATCCCCGTGTTGGCAGGCAATAGACCGCTATGCTACCCGGATGCCCCAAAAACTGAACATTCTCAAAGCATAAAATTCAACAAAACCGATTTCGAACTCAAGGCTGTATCCAACAGAATGTTCTAGTATATTAATGTGAGGGCAGAAGGGCCACACCAGGCCAGCGTGGAGGGACTCAGCCGGCATTTCTAAATCAAAAACCACATCAGGCTTCAAGCGGTCGAAGAGAGAAAAAAAAAATCAGAGGCAGATGGTTATGCATTTTTTTAATTAATTCTTTCACAGGTAGGAACAGATTCTGTGAGGCTCTTTGAATGTGGTCGGATATTGCTGAGGAGCTGGTGCTGATTTCTGAAGCGGGAAACGACATTTTCCTGCGATGCGTCTGCTCTCCCTGCTTTTC
This sequence comes from Lampris incognitus, assembly GCF_029633865.1. NCBI lineage: Eukaryota > Metazoa > Chordata > Actinopteri > Lampriformes > Lampridae > Lampris > Lampris incognitus. The sequence goes on from NC_079211.1 coordinate 110,846,617, forward strand.
AGAGCTCCCGTCTTCCTTTGTGAGCTGAGGGACTCTCTCAAAGCACCCCATTCTCCCGAGGGTCAAAGGAAGTGCAGGCTTCGACAAAAAAGGAAGTGGAGCTCCCACATGACATGACAGCGAGACGTCTCTCTCCAGAGTCCCATCTTCAACCAAAAGCGTCCCAATACGCGTCCTACAGCGTCCTATCCCATTCCTTTGATGCTTTTGTCATCGGATGTGGACCCAGACTGCCACGCAATAAACCCTGGCTTCCTCACGGCCCAAAATAGCCTTCCCTCCTCAAAATCCCCACCTCCATGGGGTGCCCACCTGTTAGACTGGTACCACATGAGGCTGAGTCCTTACTGGATTCGAATCCGGCCAGGGCCCTTTGCTGCACGCCATCCCCTCACGCTCTCTCCTGCCTTTCCTGTCTATCTACTGTCACTGTCAATTAAAGGCAGAAAATGGCCAAAAAAAAAAATCTTGAAAAAAATCCCTACTACCACCACCTTCCTACCACACCCATCTCCAGCCTCAAGCCCACGGGGACCCTTGCCAAAGAAGCAGGGTAGCACCTATAAAATATGGCTGCATCTCGTGTGGCCTCTATTTAGCCTTCTAATGGTAAGAGACTAATGTAACCCCATTTCATGAGCCAGCGGTGGGCTTAGAGCACTGCCAAAAAATAAACCCCACCATCCATTTGAAGTTTCCCTTCCCAAATGAAAAGCATAAAAGGTCCAGGCCTGGAGCTATTCCTTATCCCTCACTTTAAGGCTTGCCTCTTGGTTGGATTTAGGGGTGGGTGACATGGCCAAAATCTTCTATCATGGTGTATGTAATTTTATATCAGGGTACCGGTATATATATATATATCATGATACAGTAGTTGTTCTGTTAATTCAACTAAGAAACGGTTTGAAATAACCACTCCATACTCCATCACATTTGACTGTTCTCTTCTTTTATTTGGAACTTCCATGCAAACAAAAACAACTGCCTCGCACGAGACAACACGAGTTACAAACAAAAGACTCAAAACAGTAAAAACTAGCTCTCTTTCAAGATGGAAGCTTTGGGGTTTGGCGACAGCAGTTTATAGAGTATAGTTTTCTGTTCGGTGTCAGATTTTCTAAATCCAAACCATGTCCACACGACAGAAGTCGCACCCCTTCTAGTAACGAGTTCTCCTCCCTCATCTTGGGTTGGATGGGATGTCTCCTCCTGCTCTGTATTTACAATTTCACTCTCCATGTTTCTTCTTCTTCTTCTGCTTCTTCTCCTTCTGCTGATTCTTCATCTTCTTCTTTCTTCTTCTTTTTCTTCTCCTTCTTTCTTCTTCTCCTTCTTCTTCAGCTGCTCAAATCACATGAACCTGCTCCCGCGGTTGAAAGGGTATTGGCAATTCTCGACCAGTGGACACATTTCTTCACATTTCACGGTTTAATACCGTCATATCACCCAACCCTAGTTGGATTCAGACAATCTATCAGCAAACACCTAATCTGGTATGGTAAGTCCCACAGGGGGTGGGATGATATGAGACAAAACCGAGAAAAGCTAGACAGAGGGCTAGTTTTGCCTCCAAGTGGGTAAAGGTGGAAGAGGGCGGACATGTTTGAGCTGAATTTGGCTGAAATTCAGACGATGAGTGACGGGAAAAAGACTGACAGTGAGAAAAAAAAATTGTTGAGAGGCAAAAAAAAAAAAGGCTGAAAAATGTTGACATGTTCCCTGGCATCCAAGTGTTGATGCCAGGGAACGTGCCAGCCGACCCTTACATGAGGGCAGACGGGTGTCGTGTTCAATTCGTTCCCCCTGGCACCTCCTAACCATTTCCTCAAGTCACTCTAGCCATCTGCCAAAAAAAGGGGGCCAAATTTCCAAGCATGATTAAAAGCCTTTTCACCTCTAATGCTGTCCTTGTCTCCTCCAGTTACTCACATAAAAATGCGCATGTACGCAGCCTCATGTGCACACATCGCGTTCGCTCACACCTCCCTGTGGATGTAGACAGGGTCACAGGGTTACACAAATAGAAAGGGAACTCTCCTGCATACTGAACACACGCCGCGCATTCACTCCAAAGTCCAAACCAGGTCTGAAACCAGAGTAAACAACACCCTGTGTAGACAGGAGGGAATGGGGAGCAAGCCGGTGTGTGTGTGGGGGTGGTGGTGGGGGGGGGGGCGAGTGAGAGAGAGAGAGAGAGCGGGGTTGAGGGCTTTTGGATGAGACTGCCATACCACAAATGAAAGTTAAGGGAAGGGCATAAAAAGTGGAGGAGGGACTGGGAAAGAGAGGAATGATGGGGTGGGGGGGATCAGAAAAGAGGAGAAACTGGAGATCTAAAAGGAGAATAAGTCCATGTGGGATAAAGAACTTTTTTTTTAACAATCCTGCAGATTGTTTGGCCTGTCACTCTTCCCCCAGTCCTAATTTTCTCCGTCTTGTGCAAAAGCACCAATGAAGTAACAACTCAGTTTACTCTGCAGTTCCCCATTGTTACGGATGGGAGCCAACAAGGGCCCTGGCTCGTAAAATTAACAGCAAGCACACAGACAGCGTCTAAAGCACCGGGGGCTTGAGCGCAGAGCTCCAAACACTCCCATTCCAGACGTGCTCTGCTGCACAGCTGTGTGCCGGGCCCCTATACAGGCAAACAAACAACACATGCAGGGCTTAAGAGGGAAGAAAATATGTCTCGCTAATGTGCATCCTCTGGAGGGTAAGAACACGTCCCCATATGAGCCGTGTGGAGCACTCGGGCTTTGATAACTAGGGGATCTGTGATACAAGACATGACGGCTCACTGTAGCTAATGTCTGTTCATGCCTTGCATGGGGGTGTTTTGAACCCACGGCCCTCATTTTTTTTTTTGTTCTTCTCCTAAATGGACAGTAAAAGGATCCCTCTGTTGACTAACGGTGTCAGATGCCCTGATAAACTGATGCAGTGACAAAACAAGCATTAATCTTCACCAGCCCACATCATTCCTGCTCTCTTGTTCTCTCCCCTCTTCCTCTCGCTTGGCTATATTCTCTCCGCACATACCATTATACACCCCTTTACGTGCATGCGCGCACGCACGCACGCGCGCGCGCGCACACACACACACACACACACACACACACACACACACACACACACACACACACACACTTACAGTAAGAATGAAAGAGAGCAATTTTCATCAGTGGGGCAGCCACAGTGTTTTTTAAAATGGATCCAATGTGGAGGGGAGGGGAGAGCTGGGCCCAATCCGAATGCAGATCCACATGCGCACACACACACACACACACACACACACACACACGCTCACGTGTCCATGCAAACATGCAGGCACACACACACACACACACACACACACAGACACACACACACACGCACTAATGTGAATGCATGTGAAGAAAAATGCCATTTGCACGTGTACACATACACCAGCGGACATGCATACACACCTACACACACACACAAATGTACACACACTGACACAAAGAAGTTCCTTTGTTCCATCGGTGGTAGGGCTAGTGACAGTGTGGCTACACAGTTCTCACCCACAACTGTAATAGCCCAGAAATGACGTCCAACCCCTGTATGTGTGTGCGTGCATACGCATTTATATGCGCACGTGCATGAGGGCAAATCCACAAGCTAGACCGTTTTAGGATGGCAGCCTCCCCGGAGCAGGCCCGTCTCTCAAAAGGCAGAAATAAATCTGCAGCAACATTAACTAAGCCTGTGATATACTGCACATCCGGTAGGTCTTCTCATAGGATCGACTTTTATGCCAATCCCGATGATTACAATCCAGTCCGACCTGTTCATCTAGAGGGAGGGAGGGAGTAAGAGAGAGAGAGAGAGAGAGAGATGGACCCAAGGCCCCAAGTGTAGACCTGCAGCTCTCCACATTAACATCAAAGCCCTGCCCTCATCGCCAACACACCTCACAGGGAGGTGAACCATGGAAAGCCGGGGGGGGGGGTTGCTAAACACACCTGTTTTCGATCGTCCTGTTTGTGCTCAGGTTAGCCGGCATGTGGGGAATGTTAATTATATGTGCTTTGTTTCGGGCTAAAGCTCAGTCGATGCTGTTTCAGGGTTATATTGGTGGACATTACGACGCACCCCCCCACCTCACCATCACCATCCCTCTCTCTGTCTCTCTGAGGTCCTGCCTGATTACAGGGCCCAGGGAAGATGAGGTCTGACTGGGATAAATAAAGGGCTGGTTGGGATGGGGGATGGGGGGGGGGATAACATGACCTCTCCTTGCAACCAAAAAAATAAACAAACAATCAATGTGGTCTCCAAAATGTTTCAACTTGGGCAAACGCTAATTCAATAAAACATGACAATTTGTTGCCAAAATTGATGGCAGAGTGCAACACAATGAGCACCAGACATGAGAACAGAGAGCCACATTTATATATCAGCATTTAATGCAAAATAATATGATAAAGTTTATGGGAAAAAAAGGAGATGTACTTATTGAGGCGATACTCAAGGTCCTCTGAAAGGCTTCATGAGTCATTTTTGGGTTCGGGTCTTTGGTAATGACCACCCAAATGGTAACAAACAAATGAATAGATGTTATCCTAAATGGCCTTCGAAAAGGATGATACAGACTATAAACTATCTCCTACTAAAAAACAGGAAGTTATATGTGTATATGTACATGTTTTGAAGAGCAGCAAAACCTGACTTGGTTTGGAAAGACTTTTCGCAGTTGACGCAGTACATCTCAATCGTCCGTAAACTTCTACAACTTGTGACAGCAGGAGGTCTTGCAGCCCGGCAGTCCCGCACCATCAGCTACAGCTACATACTGAAGCATGGCACAGTAGAACCAGAATCAGAATCAGAAACACTTTATTTGTCGTCTCATTTCATGCACTTGCGCACATGAAATGAAATAAAACATGGTTTCCCCCCACCCACGGCAGTGCAACACGAAGACAAAAACACATATCCAAGAACTACATGAACACATATATCCAAAATAACAAATGCATCTAAACTAAACTAAAAAAAATAAAATAAAAAAACTGTCCAGGAGAACAAATGCCAGCCAGGATGACTGCCGGAACTGCTGGTCTGCATGGGCTAGCAGTTACCTTAGCCTACCCCCCTTCCGCATCATGTCAGACCGCCCTCGGTGCGTTTCCTCTTTGGGCAAAGCTCCAGTCAGGGCCATGGTCCTTGGGCTCACGGGATGCAGCAGACCAAGCTCCCTCAGCCGATCCAGCCAGGATGACTGTCAGAACTGCTGGTCTGCATGGGCTAGCAGTTAGCTTAGCCTGTCCCGCTTCCGCGTGCTGTCAGACCACCCTCAGTGTTTCCTCTTCGGGCACAGCTCCAGTCAGGGCCGTGGTCCTTGGGCCGACAGGATGAAACAGACCAAGCTCCCGCAGCCGATCCAACGCTAGCTCTCCTAGCCAGACACCTTCGACACACCTCCCCGCACTCCACACGATGACACTAAAAACACAGTCAAAGCTAGGCGAGGCCCCCGCCAGACAGCCCTCAGTGTTATCGGAACTGCCGGTCTGCATGGGCTAGCAGTTAGCTTAGCCTGCGCTGCTTCTGCATCCTGTCAGACCGTCCTTGGTGTTACCTCTTCAGGCACAGCTCCAGACAGGGCTGTGGTCCCTGGGCCCACAGAATGCAGCAGACCAAGCTCCCCAAGCCGATCCAGCACCAGCTCTCCCAGCCACCAAACGAACACAAACTTAGACGCAGACATGGACAAAGACACTGCATGGACGGTACTGGGTGAGGCCGCCGCAAACTTGAGTTCGCGCCGCCATCTTCCCACACTGGTACAGTACAGCATGGTTTTTAAAAGCTTAGATGACTGTCTCATTTGACTCTGCTGAAGTTCAGCAACAGCTTCAGTAAAGTGACAAGTCCGTCAATACTGGAGCAATCAGTGAACTTTGCACGATTCTAATTGATGCCTGACGACATTTTAATGGGGTTTGGGTTTAAATGAGGGAACCTAACCTTTAAGTAAGTTCTGTTTTGCTGGGGCAGGCACCCGAACAAGCATGCATTCCGTCATGCTCTCCTGCTGTTTCTTTTGTTTTTTAATACCTCCCCTAGATAACGTGTTTCAGATTTAGATCTAATTACTGCAATACTGAGCTGCTTCAACCTGGCCATGAAATGTTTCCTATTGTTTCGACATTAACAAATATAACAGGGAAAGTTTTGTCGGAGCTATAAAGAATACCATGGTTCTCAGAATCATATAGAGCCTGATTTACGTGATGTGTAATGCTGTTTACAAGAATACCAAACTATCTTTTCAAGTGTCATCTTCACTGTTGTCAACTCTCAGGCCAACCATCTGGAGTAAGTGAATATTGGGTTAATTTATTTGTCCCAAATTATATAACAGCATAGCAACCCTTTGATGTTGAATATGTATAAAATAAGGAACACATTAAACTTAGCAAAGCCAAAACCAAGGGAACTGGCCGACCAATTACGCAAAATATCTCCATATGGCATTTTATTGAGTATAACGGTTACATTTCAAGCTCAACACAGCAAAGTGAAGTGCTCCTCAGGTGATGCAAACTTGGCCTCATTCAGACACTGCAATCCAATTCTAGTCGTATCTTTCTTTGTCATCTTGATTATTGTTGTTTGTTCGTTTTCCTTCTCTGCTTTGTAATGAGGGATATTTTTATAAGCCTCCTGGGTTTTCTATCTAGCTCCCTCTCAGTTTTCCTTGATGTTTTTAACTTTTAATTGCATTATATCGCTGTGTTTTTTTTTCTAATCACAGCTATGCTTTATCACTGTGTATCTAAACAAACTAAACTAAACAACTAAACTAAACTAATTTAAACTAAACTTAACTTAGCTAAACTAAACTAAACCATATGGGTCACTAGATCTCATATTATATCATCTAGCATCCAACCATCGAGGCTTAATGTGGAGACAGTGAGGAGCGCCTCAGCCGACGGACTGTTTTGGGGCTCTTTGGGGGTAATTGTTCTTTTGATGAGATCACTAATGGCCCAAAGTGGTTGCTAAAAATTGGGCTTAATTTGATCAAATGTCTGACTGAGGCTCCAAGCAATGTTTCTGATGTAACGCAACTGAAGCACACTAATGTCGAATTATGCTCACCCATTAAGTAGGGAGAGAGGCTGAGAGACAAGGATGGAAAAGAGAGGGGCCACACACCTGTACCGAATTTGGAGTTTTGCAGACCCTGACACTTTAGACTTTTTGCTTAGAGTGGCAGATGGACAGACCCTGTGTGTGCAGCACAAACCCCTTTCCATGTGCACAATATAAATATCTAGCATGCTTGTTTGGAGAGTAATGAGCTCACCAGGATAAAGCTTGGCGTGTTTGTTTTGTCTATCTTTGTAAACTGTAGATGGAGGCACTGGCCCGGTCCCTCAGGATTCCTTGACATGCTTAGATTTCTTTACACTTTTAATCCAATTCCGTTGCACAGAAAAGCTTTCCTTTCTGTTGTGGTTTCACAGCAGTCAAGACATTTTACTTCTATCTCTTGCTGTGCCAAATTCCCTTTTATTAGATACTGGCCATTGAGTCTTTGTAGATTGCCATCACAAAGATAAGCATGCATCTAAACTTCTGAACTGTTCTCCTTCTCTCTGTGAATGTACTCCAACACACTAAAATCTCCCTTATTTCTATTATCTTGCCTGACCTAGGTCAAACAACAGACAGGGCGCACATTAGAACTATATCAAATCACTCGGCAGATAGACGATGACAAAACATTCTCCAAAAGGACACAAGAACAACAGGACAAAGGGGCTGGACCACAGCATTGGGTATTTCAGACCTCTTTTTAACCAGCCAAGTCTCGGTTCCTGATCTTGACTGTGAAAGTGATCCTCTTTCACTGTGGTTTGTGTGGCAGTGGGAAAAGCACTGGTGCTGGGAACCAGATGGCCCCAGTCAAAGACAAGGGGGCATCCCAATACAGTCCCAGAGAAGGGGGATCCATTACTGAGGATCTATTGAGGGCCAGTGGATACTGTTTCATGGCTTCAACCGAGTGTGACCGCTCTTCGGTCGGTGCTGGTCGCGGAGCTGGTGCCACGTAGGCTGTCGCAGGTCCTGTCCGTTTGTTTTCACCTGGGGGAGCTGTAATTCAGCTCCGTCACAGGACAGACAACTAAACCGGGGCCTCTCAGCGACTAGGGTTTCATCCCTTTTGAGTCGCAACCCTTTTTAAAAGAGTTTCATGTTGCAATGGGATACAACTGGCTCCGTAGGATCAGGATGTTCCTGTGAGCCTCTGAACTGGGTTTGTTATACGTCTGAACTGTTTAAACAGAGTTAACTCCAAGTTTTGAGTCAGAAGTGGAGTGCTGTTGCACGCTTTCAGTTAATGGCCAATTATTTTCATATTCTTACCAGTGACCATGCTGAAGTATGTAGTCACATCTCTGTTCTAAACCCTCCGTTCAGCTGCATGTTTCCCTGTCACGGCTCCTTAGCTCTGCCCACTACTAGCCTTGCTTCTTTGTTTGCAGTCCACTTAACTGTGTCTGCTCCCTTTCGTTGTTCAGATGTTTGTTCTGTCCACTTGACCATGTCCACTTGCTTGGCCATGTCAGCTCAGCCTGTCTGTGGGCGTTTCCCGCGAGGAAGAAAGGCGACAATTTGCCTCTTCGGCCACAAAACTGCTGTTGCTGGACACAAACCATGGCTCCAGGTCTCGGCAGTGAAATTACTCTCCATTTATTTAAAGTTGTTTGCCAATCTTCAGCCACGCTACAGCACAGACCTCAGTGGCCCCAGACCAAACATAACGGCAGTATAAAAAGAAGCAAAGTTCACCGGACAGGTCATGTCTCACACACTAGCAATTCGATATCCTTCCGTTATGTTCTTGGTTACGCTTCTCAAAACTCGGAGCTGCATGCGATACCGCAAAACTACATGGCTGCTTTGAAAGTCAGCCTGTGTGTGTGTGTGTGGGGGGGGGGGACTGCAAAACACCCTGACAATCATTGGCGTGATGTTTGGAACATGGTACATGTGTAAATCAAAGACAGAGTAACAGCTCGTCCACCGTGATCATACAGTGCTATGTCAAAATCTTAATTAATAATATATTAAAAAATATGGAAACATAAGGACATGGTTTTGGGCTTCTAAACCAAAAATATCAAACCAAACTCTGTTCTTTTCCGTTCGCTTTGAAGGACAGGAACAATATCAATGCCAACGGATGTTTTGAGAATAACAATGCTGCCATTTTTATTACAAACATGTCCAGAGTTGATAACGCCCTAATTTTCAAATTATTGTGTAAATCCAAATGCTTGATGAAAAAAACAAAAACAAAAACTCATATTTTGAATCATTCTCTCATGCAGCTGGCATTTCCTTCTGGGGGGCATTCGAGTTTATTTTAGAATTTCATTCCCGGCGAATTAAATTGAGTTTTGATAATGAAAACAATTGTTTGTGCCCGAGTTAATAGAATTCAAAGAAGAACACAGGGGCTGTGCGGGATTTCATTAATGTCGTCAGACTATTTGATTTACCCCTCTCGCCTTTGAGTGTGTTCTGCACTGATGGAGTACGACTGTTGCAGAGAGCTAGAGAAGTTGGAGGAGAATGTCACCCAGCAATAACTGGAGAGGCTCTCCTCATGCATAAGCAAATGTCGAGGTACCCAAGGATGCCAGAGAACACTGCTCATGCATAATGGTATTCAAATGAACAAGGGACGGAGAGAGGGAAGAGAGAGAGGATGAAGGATGTGGAGGGAGAGATGAAAAGGAAAAGTTGGGAGGGAATCTCAGCAGCTTGATGCATATGGCAACGGCAAGAGAACACAGGAAGACTTCATCTTGCTTTCCAGCGCTTTCCAAAACCAACATGTCGTGGCTCATTCAGAAAACGAGCATGATTGGTCCTGACTGACCTTCCTTGGCTGCCAAAACCTCACAAACCACTGTTTCGGACGGCTGGCGGAACAAGTACTGCAAGCTCGCTCTCCCACCCATGCACTGTATATCTCCTTCACGCCTGACAGTTGCGCACGGCTGCCTCCTGCCATCAAATGCACGGCCCTGGAGTGGCAGGGCGGGCAGCGGTTTGACAGCTTAATTCCATGTTGTGTCACGGGGCTGCCTTTGTGACTCTGACACCGAGCGGACACACTCAACCTGACACCGCTGTCTTTGTTTGGGGGGGGGCACATCTTTTTTTCACGACACCCATGCTTTTACATAACTACTGAATCTGCCATGTCCCGTCATCTCTGACAGGGTGCCACCAACATCAGTGACAACACCGCCACGGATCAGGAAGCTGGAGTAAGGTCTGGGTGCTTTGCATGCTGGGTAACCCCACTGCCTCCACAGGCGGTGATTTCCAAAAGGGAAAATGGAAGGAGATAAATGGAGGGGAACTTACTTAGGAGAGACAAACGGTGAGAGCGGGAGAGGTGCTTTGATCAAACAAATGTGAGCCTTTGAGATCCTCCTGAAAACCCAGACAGGATGAGAGTCACAGTGGCATGGTAATGACCATGGCTGTGTTTGTAATAACTGGGTCTGCTTCTCCATTGCAGCGGTTGGTGGTTTTCTGGGCAGTCCAGCCCATTGGCACAGAAGACCCAGGGCGTTGCCCACAACATGACCTTCTCAGGGCACCACCCAGGGGTCAACAGGAAGCAACTGGCCAGACGCTTGACACAGAGCCACACGATACAGATCTAAAGCTTTTCTCTGTCTTCTCCTGTTACAAACAGCAAGCCAAATATAACTTGCTCTAAGCCAAGTAAATAAGAGTATTATTCAAAATGTTGGCCCATCTCTGCAAGTCAGGACATGCTGAGCATTGGGAGTGTAGAGATATGCAAAAAGCAAATAGGAAAGCACTACCTTTCTCTTTTTTATTCTCTCGCCTCATTGCATGGCTACTCTTTCTCTCTCTCTCTGTGTGCTTCCCACACTCACTTTTGTCAAACTCACACCCAAATCCAAAACAGTTGCTCTGCTATGCCATGTAAAGGGAGGTGAGAATTAGTGATACATTTCTAACATATTTCATCGACAACAGGTAACTTGTAGAATCAGCTACAGCTGAGTACACAACATGGACTTGGTCATGGTGTTCAATGACAAAAGTGCACCGCTGTATATAATGTGGCAATGCAGAGGAAAACCGAACTGTGACTGGGGGAGCCGTCTGCACAGACCAGGTCATTTCAGCTTCATAGCCAAATCACGTTTTCTCCCCATTTCAGTTGAGCACAATTAACACATACTTAACGTAGACTAAGCACTAAGACTAAGCACTAAACTGTCGTTATTGAACACTGTTAGCAGAGCTACGTAGCTACTGCAAGCTAACATTACATTCTCTAGGGGGAGTGGCGGTGAACAAAATAGCATTTTACAGCATCTCATCGCTGTGACAGCATTGTCTGGGCTTTTCTCCATCACTCAGAGCCCTGGCATCAGTCTGGACCCTGCTGGATAGATGGTTTTGTTGTCTTTCTGAAATTAACCTTGTCCAGCTTTCCATTAAAGATTTATGAGAGCTGGGAACGGGCCGGCCAGCGCACAGGACTGATTATACATGGGCACAGCGTGGCGGGGAGGAGAGGGTCTGCCTGGGTTTGCTACTATAGAGGCAAGAAAAAAAAATCTTACTGACTGAGCCTGGTCTCAGCCTCCTGGAGATTTAATGAAGGCCGGTGTGTAGGACACAGAGGCACACAACGAGCAGATCCACATTCACTCAAAAGAGATGTGGGCATAGACATCCCACTAAACACACATACGAATTTTAACGAGCTCAAAGACAGCCAAATATGCACACAATGCACACTATACAAACTAACGTGGAGATATATTTGTGATCATGTCCGAAGTCACTAAGATAAGCAGAAAACAACCAGTAACCACACAGAACAACAAACAATCATCGCAGAAAACAACCAGCTCACAGTGACCTGGCTGTGTTATTCACCCAGGAAGAGACAAGTACATAAATGTACCCCCCCAACACACACACACGCACACACACACACAAGTTAACATCTGCAAGAACACAAATACACATTAAAATCTGCAAGTGGGGCGTCCAGGTAGTGTAGCGGTCTATGCCGTTGCCTACCAGCAAGGGGATCGCCAGTTCGAATCCCCGTGTTACCTCCGACTTGGTCGAGCGTCCCTACAGACACAATTGGCTGTGTCTGCGGGTGGGAAGCCAGATGTGGGTATGTGTCCTAGTCGCTGCACTAGCGCCTCCCCTGGTCGGTCGGGGCGTCTGTTCAGGGGGGGAGGGGGAAATGGGGGGAATAGCGTGATCCTCCCATGCGCTACATCCCCCTGGTGAAACGCCTCATTGTCAGGTGAAAAGAAGCAGCTGGTGACGCCACATGTATGGGAGGAGGCATGTGGTAGTCTGCAGCCCTCCCCGGATCGGCAGAGGGGGCGGAGCAGCAACCGTGACGGCTCGTAAGAGTGGAGTAGTTGGCCAGGTACAATTGGGGAGAAAAAAAAAGGGGGGGGGAATCCTCTCAAAAAATTTAAAAAAAAATATGCAAGTGAACACACACACACACGCGCGCACACACACCCATAACACACACACACACACACAAACACACACACGGATCTATCCCAGTGGTTTGTCTGAATAATGTCTGCAGCGTAGAAGCCTGTCAGAAGGTTTCCATCCTCCAGTTGGAAAAACAGGGGGACCACAGAGCCCACATCTGAGACCCAGACCCCCAGGCAACCCTTTCCAACCTCCAGAAGCACTATGACACTTCTCTGCAGAGCAGGAAGGCTTCCACCCGGATACTGAGAAGCCTTACATTAGCCTCCAAACCTGAGGATTTACATGCTAACATATGTCCCTTTTGATACTTTCTACACTGGAGTACTTAAGATGATCTCCGATCCACACACAGGACAAGCCAAACCAAACACGCTTTTGAAAGAAGAAAGAAAGAAAGAAAGCCACTTCATTTTTGCCATTGTACAGTTATTTGGGTACAGTGAATGTGTTCTCTGCATTGAACCCGTCCTATTGTATAGGAGCAGTGGGCAGCTGCAGCACCCGGGTACCAACTCCAGTTCTTCCCTCCATTGCCTTGCTCAGGGGCACAGGCAGGAGTATTAACCCTAACATACATGTCTTTTTGATGGTGGGAGGAGACCCAAGCAGACACGAGGAGAACATGCAAACTCCACACAGAAAGGACCTGGGACGGCCTGGGGTTCGAACCCAGGACTGTCTTGCTGTGAGGCAACAGCGCTGACCACCGGGCCACCGGGCTCGTTTTAATAGTTACAGGCAGGTAGGACTTTCCCGGGGAAAATGACACCACCCATGAGATTTTACCTCTTCATCAAAGCACCAGTGTAGGAGAGGAGGGCAGATAACGTCCAAAGTGACGAGGGTATAATATAAAAGACCTACATAAGACACCAATTTCTGTTTTGGTTTTTGTTTTGAGCACTGGGGAAGTTTCATTCCAGATAGAGCTACGGGATTTGGAGCGATCGAACAATATGAAATTACCAAGTCAAGTCAATTTAATTTGTGTAGCCCAATACCACAAATTACAAAGCTGCCTCAAGGGGCTTTACAGCAAAACACAACATCACAGCGGGCATGGGTAAATTCAACAAAACCGAGGATCTTAAGGAGTGTAGCTGTAATAACTCACTGTCCCTCCTTCTCCTCTTCTCTCTCCATCGCCACCAGCTCATCCAACACGTGACCCCAAGACCGCGCAGCACGGTCTGTTATTATCTTCTAAAGGGAGAAGAGCCGGCCTCATCTCTCTCTCGTTCTTTATTCTTTCTCCTCCTGTTGGTCTGTGCCCCCCCCCCCCACCCACACAAAAATCCCTGTGTCTCCACCGGGTCCCAAAGGTTGATTGAGCCCGGTCATAACCTCCACGGCTGGTGTTTAAGTCACACTAGGAAGGGAGCGAGGGCGACTGGAGACGTAGTGGAGACACATACTGCGGGGGGGGGGGGGGGGGGGTTAATAAACACTGTGTGGGCTGAATGGACAGTGGAGGTGTGTGTGTGAGAGGTCAGCAGAAGGGAAAGGATTGGAGGGACCCCTGGGTGTGTGACACTTGACATGGCCCCTTTAAAGAAAATCTAAGCAGCAACATAGGGAGTTTATTGAGTCTCCAGATGGCTCAGTCCTCACATGTGAACTGCACTCGCACCCCCCGTATGCACTCCCAGGGCATTTCTATCCTGACAGGTAAATGCTAGCATGCAATAAGCCCCCCCCCCCCCCACACACACACACACACACGTGCATGCATATAGACGCACAGAGGCTGGAAAAACATTTCTTTCAAGACAGACAAATGGCAGAATTTGAAAAGCCCCAGGATCTTCACGGCTTATAGGAAATTGGTGTTTGGAAAGCTCCCCGCTCCTTATATTCTTTAACACAAACAAGCACGTACACACAAGACACACACGGTGCCTTTTGACTTGATCTTGTCTAAACACAGCAGATCTCTATCAATCATAAGTGAGCACAGTATCTGCTGCCAGTACCAAAACAAAATCAGCATCACAATCCAACACCTGTCAGAGCCACCGTGCTGCAGCTTCCGAGGGGTTCAGGACCCCGTCCTGCCCACCTTGGCTCACCTGCTCCTCTCTGCAGCCAAGGCCAATACCGGGCTGTCATCTGCGGCCGACTGTGATGGATTTCACACAGCACAGAGCAGCAACTGAACGCAATGCTCTGATGGACAGTGATCAGAGATGGAGCAGGAGCTGCAGCGGGTTGCCAGGTCCAGCAGCATCTCGTCTAAGTGTGTCGAGCAACAGAGACAGGGGACATGACCGGTGACCCATCTATCTGCTCCCTGCACGGCATCAGGAAGCCACAGGGAGGTGAACAGGACAGGCTGACAGGAGGAGGACAGGACAGGCTGAGCAGGTCTGGTTTGGTTCCTTCTGAAAGACTGAGCTTGTTAACAGTGCTGGGTGTAATATTTTGGCTTTCTTATACTTCGGGTTTCATATTTCTGACTTTCTTATGCCTAGTAAATATCAGCAGGGGTTGCCGAGTGGTGCTGATGGAAACCAAGTAAACAAACCCCTCCTATGATTTCTGCATTCACGAGCAAGGCTTGCTGAGTTGTTTGTGTTGTTGTTTGCCTCCCTCCCCTAAAAGGCCTTGGAAACAACCAGTTTTCAACATTATATACAGACGGGTGACAAATTAAAAGAAAACCCTGAGAGGGAAGGGTCACTGCAAATCAATACAAAGTTATTCTGGGGCATCGGCGTGGCATAGCGGTCTATTCCGTTGCCTACCAACACGGGGATCGGTGGTTTGAATCCCCGTGTTACCTCCGGCTTGGTTAGGCGTCCCTACAGACACAATTGGCTATGTCTGCGGGTGGAAAGCCGTATGTGGGTATGTGTCCTGGTCACTGCACTAGCACCTCCTCTGGTCGGTCGGGGTGCCTGTTTGGGGGGAAGAGGAACTGGGGGGAATAGCATGATCCTCTCACGCACTACACCCCCCCTGGTGAAACTCCTCACTGTCAGGTGAAAAGAAGCAGCTGGCGATTCCACGTGTATTAGAGGAGACGTGGTAGTCTGCAGCCCTCGTGGATCTGCAGAGGGAGTGGAGCAGCGACCGGAACGGGGTTACTGGCCGGATACAATTGGTGAGGAAAAGGGGGAAATCAAAAAAAAAATTGTTCTGAGATTCTGAGTGATCACCTTTATTCTATGATGAAACATGTCTATCCTGATGGGAGTGGTCTCTCCCAGGATGAGTGTCCCCATCCACAGTACACGAGGGGTCCCTGCATGGTTTGATGAGGATGAAAATTATGTAAATCACATGCTACGGCCTTCACAGTCACCAGATCTCAACCCAGCTGAACACCTATGGGAGATTTTGGACCAACGTGTTAGACAGTGCTCTCCACCACCATCATCATCATCATCAAAACACCAAATGAGGGAATATCTTTCGGAAGAATGATGTCCATCCCTCCAGCAGAGTTCAGAGACTTGTAGAATCTATGACAAGGAGCACTGAAGATGTTCTGGAGGCTACTGGTGGCCCATACGTAGATATAGATATTTATACTATATATCTACTATATCTATATCACACACACACACACACACACACACACATGTATATATATATATATATATATATATATATATACACTATGCATATTTGTTGTAGGGATAACACTCCACAGGCAGTCATATCACTGAAAAGTCATCTGACTCTGTGTGTGTGTGTGTGTGTGTGTGTGTGTGTGTGTGTGTGTGTGTGTGTGTGTGTAACGCTGCCAAAATTGCGTAAGAAAATGCGACTCACACACAAACCAGGAAGTAATTTTCCCGTCAAGAGATTGTCTGCTAATGACGTCACTGGTGGACACAATCTCAGAGGCACACAGAAGACTGCTCAGTACTTTGGCTACCAATGGAGTTTCATCCCTACAACACATACTATATACATAGCATATAGAGAGATGATGTTGAAAATCATGACCAACGATGCCGCAGTCATGGCGAACGTTATCTGCCGAGGATGTTTGCTATGAACCCGCTACCTTTTTATTTCAGTTTCTTTGTCTAGCTTGCTTTGATTTGTTGTCATGACACACACATGGCTGGAAGATAGAGGCTAGGATTCAAGTCAAATTACATGTAGAACTTTTCACTCCTGGGTGACTGCTTCACAGGCAGCAAGTGAGCTTGATGTGACACGTCAACTGACTCAAGAACATCTTCTGCGTGGCACCAGCCAATGCCGTCTTGCAAGTTATTTCACACGTGTCTAATTCTGCAGAGACCTGACACGAGGACGAGACCGCCACAGCAGAGCCGGCCGTGTGAAGCCAGATATCCGCCTGATGTTTTTCTGCGTCGGGACTCATCTCGCTGATCAAATATTCAGGGCACATTCCACGTTGTCGATGTCACAGCTTGCCCTTCATCAAGCCTCTGCCTGACAAACCCAAACTACAGCAATTTATGCAAATGTTTCTCTGAGAAAGTAATTGAAGGAATCTTTACTGATATACGGTGACCGCAAGCCTGCTTGCTTTTCATTATTTTTGGCAAGGTTTTTTTTTTCACATCTGAAAAAGGCTGGATCAGATAAGACGGCGTTGATTATTACATAAGATAGCGTGTCCCAGTATGCACAGGGAGACAGACAGGGAGACACATGCACCCCTATGCAAACACCTCGCTCACCCAGCCAATCAGTGTAAACGGGACCTTTTCATTAGCGTGCCGGCTCAACGCGCCAGCACATCGCATCCGCTTATTACAAGAATAGGACGCATCGTTTGCATAAACAAAATAAGTTTAGGGGATTAAATATAGGGAGCGTATTACTCTCATCATGGCTCAAGGCCGACAGAGAAATCCACCTCCAACTCATCAATAAAGCCATCACAAATCACAGGAAACGGCAACAACAGGATAATTTCCTGCCGCTTAACGAGCGCTGGCTTGTTTCACAGCGCCTCTGGAACATTTGAAAACATTAGCGGCTTACAGGGCGACTTGCTTACGCCTCACTGTGACAGTTCTGACAGGGTACGACTTCCATTTCTGTGTGCATTTGTGTCAAGAGCCCGCACGGCTGCCAAAAGAGCAAAACGCCAGGCCGCAATTAGAAAAACAGCAGCACGGGGGCGGGGGGTCTGAATGAGCTGCCCTCACAAAGCATCCCAGAGTGCACCTCTTGGTTCAGGTGGCACACTCGGGACAGAAGTAGCCGTCAGACACACATGAGATACCTGCCAATGGTAAACACCTCCGCTACAGTAGGACATGTGAGCTGTGATGCAGTGCAGATTGTGACTTCATTTACTACAAATAAGGACACTAACTACTTTTCACCCCCTCCAACCAACACCACCACACCGGTCAACACAATTACTGTCTGTGTGTGTGTGTGTGTGTGTCTGTGTGTATGTGTGTGACTAAGTGTGTGATTATCCCATGTCATTGCAATTGACATGCTCCAGTGTTGCAATATTTCTGACTGATATGATGTAGAAATGGCCCCGTGACAGCCTGGCGGGGCCCTGTGATGGCCTGGCGGCCTGTCCAGGGTGTCTCCCCGCCTGCCGCTCAGTGACTGCTGGGATAGGCTCCAGCATCCCCGTGACCCCTAGAGCAGGATAAGCGGTTTGGATAATGGATGGGTGAATGGATGATGTAGAAATGTACCTGGATCATAAAAGGACATTTCACCCATTTTAGTTAAGTACCATCTATAATGAGAGTACACATATATACTGAGTACAGCAGTTTAATCTTGTGTTTTTTGCTCAAGTTAAGAGTTCACAAGTGTAAGACAGATGACACGGCAATTTACAGTCGATATAACGGGACACGATATTTCTTCCATAACATCACATTGTCTTAACTTTGTGTTGCGAGTTGTGCCAATGACAACTGTTAATATTCAGAAACGCTGATGGGACTGCACGAAACCACGAGAAAGACTGACGGCTCAAAGTAATTTACAAGATCTACGCCTTGTGTTTATTATAACTCGTCCAAATTTAGGACAACCATCCATGATAGTGCTGAAAAGCACAATAAACACAATCCTTTCACGCCATCTCAGGAAGAGGCTCACTTCTTTCTATCACACTGTTTTACTTCACAGAGAATAAAGGCATAATTGGCTTAAACTGAACATAACCCTGGCCTTTTTTTGCTCCCCATCATTGAGAGGGGGAATACCATAGCTTTAAATACTTTGTTAATACATAGGTACACATGGGAGTACTTACGCACTAGCCCAGATGGTGGACCCTCTAATTTGGGATCCAAGGGTATAATTAAGAGACAAAAAAATTAAAAAGGAAAGCATGAGGATTTGCTGCTTCGACATGAAACGCGGCACAAATTACAGCAAGAAGATGTTTGGTTTGTGTGGTCATCATTATTAAATATTCAAATCAAACAGTGCTGGGGCCAGGCTTGAAGGCTGATCTGGGGAGAGTGGGGGGGGGTTCCTGTGGAAGTGAGGCTGCAGGCTTGGCCCCGTCCCGTCCTGCTGCAGAACTGACCTGCATGTCGTGCACAGCAGGACGCCTCGTGTCTGACCCGAGAAACTCCCTCGTAGGGGGAAACAGGCTCCGACTTAACGTTTCAGGAACAAACGGGCAGATGGGGACGTAAACTAGCTTGTTAAAGAGCAGAAACACGGCACCGGTGGCTGCTGGAGAATACAAAGCTTCTGTAAATTACATCGCGCCGGTGTTTATGTTCCAACACCAATAGCTGTTTTAACAACCGTCTGCTTTTGTGATGATATGGGGGTCATCGTACCATCGCAGCACTTCACTGCTATATTTAAATATATATCTCCCTATAAACGTCAAGTCTTCCCATTAAAACGCCATCAGCCCGTCTGGCTACACCTTGTGTGCAACACGGAGCGAGTATGTCAAGTCGAGATCTGCACATCTGCACAATAGGCGAGAAACAAGCCCAAAACTTGTCTACCAGGTTAAAATAGCGACCGAAACCGCCTATTGTCGAGATAAGAGTGTACTAAAGTGTACGTAGTCTATCACCGACGGTACCGGCGAGTGGGTTTATTCGGGGCACACACACACAACTATGAATGAAGTTAGCAGCAGCGCGACAGGAGCTCTCCCCGCTGCGGCTCCACTCCTCCAAGCCCAACAACTTCCAGATGCCGGAGAGTTCAATCCGCACCGGGCGCCGCCAAACAGCGGCAAAAACCCGCACCAAAAAAAACAACACAAACGACAAAAAGTTCCGCTGCACTCACCGGTGTCGAAGTGTTTCAAAGCTGCCGCGGAAATCAGCCCGGCGAGAAGAACGGCGGCGGTGGCTGTCAACGAGTCCATCGCTGGAGGCGGCGGGCGGCGGGAGTCGGGTCGGCGCGCGGAGAGTCGTCTCAGGTGAACTGAACTGATGCGGGGGGAGTGATCCTTGAGTTTGTGAGGAGGCGCCGCTCCGCCAGCGCGTTAAGAGTGGGCTGAAGTTGAAGGCAGGTCCCTCCGCCGCACCGCACCGTCAACACGGGACACAGATAGTACGACCGAGGGATCCGATTTCCAATCATGTGACAGGAAATCGGGGCAATAGATTCGACCTGCCGCAAGCGCTGGGTATGCGTGCTGCAGAGGGAGGGGGGGGAGTATGAGAGGGAGCTAGACAAATTGTGTGTGTGTGTGTGTGTTGACGGGGGGGGGGGGCTGCAGCAATGAAGCAGCAGATGAGTCTGAAAGCCGTCTGGAGACTGGATGTTATTCGAAAGTTAGGCGACCTCCAACTTGCTTTCATTGATTCCCTTCCAGATTCACACAGACAAATGTCTCATTTGCTTTTGCTCGTTACTTTACTGAGCATGTTGCCTTCAGCAAACACGGATTTAACTTGATCATACGGGCTTCACTCGGTTCACCTGGCGGACATTGTTTTCTTGAGGTGCAGAAATAACGGACCTTATAATTCAGTACCAAATGCAATCGTTGGGTTTGATTCAGTGTTTTGTGAAGGAGAGGTTGTGATGTGATTTTTTTCCTCTCTTTTTTGTATAATGAACTGTGCTAATTTGCAAGGAAATCTTGACAGTGTGGAATTTTAAAACTGACATAAAAATGACGTTTATGTGTGTGGACGCCTGTTTTGTTCTCGTGCACATCTCAGCGGAAGTTGTGCTCACCTTGACCAGTGGTGAGAGAGACAGGTGCAGAGGGCTGCATGGTTTTCATTGCGTCTGGCCGTGCCGGCGTTCTGTCGGATGTTAAGTGCAGAACAGCGCCCCCGTCTGTTTCATAGGCGGCATCGTGGATCTCTTTACAGTGCCCAAGCGAAAACAGTCAAGGGGCCCGAAAATAGAAAATCCATTATGATCTCACCAGTCTTAAAATGGCTTTTATTCTGCCAAAACCTAAGGGGTTTTAAGAAGGGGTTGCACTGGGAAAGTAATCTAGCATGTTGTGTGCCCTTTTCAAAAATGTAAAAGTTGTGGCCTGAAGATACTGGCAAGAAAAATACTCCACTTACATCGCAGCTAAAACTGACGAGAGTTTGCTTGACGAAGAGGAGATTTCCCCTTGGATAACAAATTCATTCCACTCCGAAACTGACAATTTACCATATTTTACCCCTTATTCAGTATGTAACCAAGTATCTATTTGTCCCTCTTTAAATAGAAATAAATCAAGATGAGACCAGATTTAAATTGTGCTGTAACAGGAAATGTATTCCAGGGTCTGGTAAGTAGCATGCTAAGTCCAAATAATTAACTAATAGACTGGGACGCATCCTCCCTCAAATAAACGTCAACCCTTTGTTTTAAGTACACGCACAAAAGAAAAAATCTTCAGCTGTGATTTGTAAGTTATGACTTATAAATGAAAGAGAATGAATGACACGAATGAATGACAATATAACATATGAATGAATGAATGACAATTTAGAGATAGTTTAGCTATTAAGAAAATAAAAAAAATCAAATTCTTGTTCAATAGCTTTTTTCTTTCAGTCTTAATCAAAAGTGATTTTTCTACTGCTGTAAACCAATGAACAGTTAAACCTCCTAAGGGATGTCTTTATCCTTGATTTGATACTCCTCGATTCATGTGAAAACACTCCCAATAAACAGTTGATACAAAAATAAAAATTGGGGGATATAGAAGAAATATGTTCTCTGACACTAAAGTGACCCAAGAAGAGAAGTAAATGATGGTGGCCAACTCGTCTTCAGTGTCCAAGGAGAATGATGTTATCAGCTCAGCTCCCATCCCATCCATCGGCTAGCAGAAAACATGGCAGACAGCGGTGATTTGAAAATAAGTACGGTTAGACGCTGGCAATACTTGGCCAAGTCATCTCTCTTCTTCTCTCATTTAGTCAAGTGTAGTAATTTAGAACTCCATATACGATGGGTAGAGTAGATTAAGCACTTAGAACATTAGCTAGCGATTAGCAATTAGCTGGCGATTAACAACTAGCTAGCGATTAGCAAATTGCGAGCGATTAGTCTTCTGACTTCGTAAAAGGAGCATTTACTCATACACAAGAAAATAACCTCTTTTCACAAAACAAATACAGGTACAATAAATGTGCTCACCTAGCAGGAAAACATGGCATACAGCGGTGATTTGAAAATAAGAACGGTTAGACGCTGGCAACACTTGGCTAAATCGTCTCTCTTCTTCTTATCTAATTTAGACAAGTGTAGTAATTTAGAACTCCGTATACGATGGCTAGAGTATATGGCTGGATGTTAGCTAGCGATTAGCAATTAGCTAGCGATTAACAACTAGCTAGCGATTAGCAATTTGCGAGCGATTAGTCTTCTGACTTCGTAACAGGAGCATTTACTCATACACAAGAAAATAACCTCTTTTCAAAAAACAAATACAGGTATAATACATGTGCTCACCTAACAGGAAAACAGGGCAGACAGCGGTGATCTGAAAATAAAAAAGGCTAGACGCTGGCAACACTTGGCCACGTCGTCTCTCTTCTCTCATTTAGTCAAGCGTAGTAATGTTGAACTCTATATACGATGGGTAGAGCATATTAAGAATTTAGAATGTTAGCTAGCGATTAGCAATTTGCGAGCGATTAGTTTTCTGACTTCGTAAAAGGAACATTTACTCACACACAAGAAAATAACCTCTTTTCACAAAACAAATACAGGTACATGGGCTCACATAGCAGAAGAAGATTTTCTTTGGTGCGTTTACTTAAAACACAGTGAGAGGAGGAAACAGGTCAAATGCATGTGAAAACTGAACAAAAGCAATGCTCGTTATGGTCACACAGACTCAACCTCGAAAGGGGTTTGTCTCATCATCATATGGTTAGCAGCTATTGTCAAGCATACCATCAATATTTCTGTCAATCTTTTATAAAGAACAATGTATTGCTGTCATGAAGCATGCTACGTGAATCACTAATCTGACACCGACTGAAGACTACTGTGTCAGTTTGAAAAACAAGCCTGGAGTGCTTTGTCATTAGCTCCCATGTTCCTCCATATCAATCTACCATGATGGGAGCAAGGCTCCCTTTGTCTTGTCTGTGTGTGTGTGTGTGTGTGTGTGTTAGATCACGTTGGGCTTGCCTGCACAAGCCGCCTGGTCACATTCTTTTGTGGTCTACTGGAGTTACAGTAACCCTGCTGTCTTTGTCTTTATCCCTCTCTAGGTAAAAACAACGAAAAACACCGCAGTCGCACACCTTTGATTTAATATACTAAATTCACTTGATGTACTTTAAAATAAGTGATCTTACTGTCTTCTCGCCCTCTGGTAGGCTGCAGCTGGTGTGTGGTTCCTAGGGTGAGTAGGGGTACATGTGTCATTGTTGGTTTCTTTGCCTAGTATTGAGGACCAGGGGCCTCGTGTATCAATTGTTACTATGGGCAAATTTGTGCGCACGCACCTGTTGAATTTTTTAGGCCTCAAGATTGTCTGACAGGCAGCAGCAAAGCATGATGGTTAATTCCTTCCTCCTAACATCTATTGTCTACTTCTTGCAACAAGCAATCACCCAGGCCTGCAAAGACATCAGTTTTAGCCAATCGGTGTCTAAATTCAGGGGTTACCCAGGTTCTACACTGGTCTCTGAGACAAACTTCAGGGCTAAAAGATTCCATGGGTGTGTAAGAACAAATTTGCCCAGAGTAACGATTGATACATGAGGCCCCTGCAGGTCCCTTACTATTAGGCCATGTTACTGTTTCATGTGGGTGTCTGAGTGTGGGAGGGGGATGTTTGTGTGGTGTTTCTCATATATCCTGTATCAAATGAACGATAAAATGGCCCAGCGGGCTCTCAACTGTGTTCCCTGAAACCCACAGTGCTACCGTTTTGTTTTGTTTTTTTTTCATTCTGCCAGGTAATTCATTGTGTCCACCGGTTGTGCCAGGTCTGGACAACTGGAATACATAGCCAAAACCCTCAGTTTTGGGGGCCTTTGGGGGCCTGCTGATATTGGCCATTTGGTGGAAGCTTTTTTTTATTTTTACCTAAGGCACCTGAAGAGGCATGCACGTTTTCAGCCCGGATGGATGTCATAGAGATCAAAACTCCCACCCAGGTGGTGTCAGATTCCATATTCTCAGGAACAATTTACTGTCATTTCTTTCATGTACTTGCGTACACAAAAGAAACAAAATTCCGTTTCTCCCAGCCCACAGCAGTGGGACACAAAAGGCAAAAACATACATCCTAAATTTCCCAAAAACGACACCACCAAAAACATATTAAAAAATAAGAGAGAACAAAGAGCAAAAAAAAAAAAACAGTTAACAACACAGTCCACTCAGTGCAACACAGTCCAAAAAATTCCACTGCCCAGAGAACAGATGCCAGCCAGGATGACTGTCGGAACTGCCGGTCTGCATTGGCTAGCAGTTAGCTTAGCCTGCCCCGGTCCTGTCCGACCGCCTTCATTGTTTCCTCCTCGGGCACAGCTCCAGCAGCTGGGCCCACCGGACGCAGCAGACCAGGCTCCCCCAGCCAGACACCTCCGACACACCTCCCCGCACTCCACACGATGACACTAAAACACAGTCAATGCTAGGCGAGGCCGCCGCCAGACCGCCCTCAGTGTTATCGGAACTGCCAGTCTGCATGGGCTAGCAGTTAGCTTAGCCTGCCCCACTTCCGTGTCCTGTCAGACAGCCTTTGGTGTTACCTCCTCGGGCGCAGCTCTGGTCAGGGCTGTGGTCCCTGGGCCCACAGGACACGCAGACAGAGCTCTCCCAGCCGATCCAGCGCCAGCTCTCCCAGCCATCAAATGAAGACAAAACAAAAGTAGAGGCAGACGTGGATAAAGACACTGCATGGACGGGACTGGGTGAGGCCGCCGCAAACGTAAGCTCACGCCGCCACCTTCCCACACCGGAAGCTACTAATATTCTACCCATCAAGTTTAAACTGGAGACAAAAAGCATGCACTCGGTGTGACTCAGAAAAACTGCGAAACTATTTAATGTTTGCTGTCATATTTCAGTCGTATAGACCTTTTTTGAGAC
Source organism: Lampris incognitus (assembly GCF_029633865.1). Lineage (NCBI taxonomy): Eukaryota > Metazoa > Chordata > Actinopteri > Lampriformes > Lampridae > Lampris > Lampris incognitus. The sequence goes on from NC_079211.1 coordinate 110,871,661, forward strand.
TGCAAAAGTCCCATATGTCTATAACTCAACCTGTCAGAGAGTCAAGGACATGCATAACCAAATATACACCTTCCCAAGAAATCAACAGAAAAACACTCTTACCGTTATGGTTTTTAATACCAAACACGAATTCACAGTAAATTAAATTTAAATGATGTGATGCTTCACAGGACAGAGGCGGGTCATTACCCTGAGGTATCATAGCATGGCTCTGGCATCCTCACATGCCTCGCTGCAAAGCACGCATATCTGAATAAGAAATAAGTCTGGATGCTATTACGTTCAACAAAATCAGGAGCCAAGACTACGTAATGTCCTTGTTTCCTTTTGGCTAAGCATGAGAAAAGCCCTGTTTGATGAGCCATTTTATAATTTTGCTGCACTGGAGAAGAGTCAGATTGGTAAGTATGCCATTATTCAGTAGGAGCCTGTTCGAGGCATTACACACCTTCATTCTGAAGTAAAAAGAACATGGGGGAAAGTGTGAAGTGTGAGTAGCACTGAGGTGGAGAAAAGACCATGTTGTTCTTTTTTTTGCTTCTGGATACAGTGAGGATTAATGGAAGGATGACCGTTCGTCCCCACACACCTTCACTATCCGTCCTGACTCACCGCTGTGTGCTGTGGTGCAGGGCTGCTCGCTGCCTAGACCCATATCTGCCATCACTTGGGGAGGTTCATGTTGATTATAAACACACACACACACACACACACACACACACACACACACACACGCACACACACACACGTACACGTAAGCAGACATAAATTGGTTTGTTGTCTACCGTTACAGTAAGTCAGTGTCATTACTCAGCCGAAGCATCTGGTTGTTGTCTGTGGCTACCCCGACCCTCCCAAAAGACAAAACGTCTCATACGATCCTCGTCATTAGTGGTCGATCACACAACAGATGCGTTATTGCGTCACCGGTTGGTCTCCGTCGAAGCTCAGCTTTAGCAGGCTCTCTTTGACAAACGATTCCCTCTGGCCTCACCTCAAGTGTTAACCCCCTTCCCTCTCCCTCTTTGTCCTTATCTTCCTCTCCTCCTCTCATCCCCTCGCATCCCCCTTAGCCCCACCTGCACACGTCTATGTGCCTAAACCTTGTTCAAAGCTAACATGAAACAGGGCTTACACCTAGCCACCTGGACATAACCAGCAGCCACTCTGCACGCACACACACACACACACACACACACACACACACACACACACACACACACACACACACACACACACACACACACCCGTCCCTCCTCCTCCTCTCCTAAAACACAGGGATCAGTCATCCATCTCCCTCTACCCCACCAAGGTCTTTAATTATGCTTTTTGGGATGGGGGTGGGGGTACCATCCTCTTGGAATGTGTGCTTATTATCACTTCGCTGTGCTTTATCTTCTTTCACACCTATAGACAAAACAGTGAGGGTGAAGGGTGAGGATAAATGGCAAAAAATGGAGAGAACAAAAGAGGGTTTTTTTTATTGTGTTTTTCTGGCTGTTGTTTCACTAGCCTCGCTCCGGACCCCCGAATCACTAGTCACCACTGATTTTCACTCTTCCTCCCAACTCTTCACATTTGGTCGAAGGATTAATGGAGTGGCAACATAATGACCATTCAGTCTGAACATCAGCAAAGTATTTCACTTTGTATTTTGCTTCTTCTTTTTTACCCTCCCACTACTGCACAACTTTAAATGTTGCTAGGTTTACTACACTGCTCCTTTACATTTAATTGTGCAGCACGTTGTAAAAGTGGTTTTCAAAGGGGCCGTATGAAGTGATTACTTCTATGCGTCACGTTCAAAGGTAAGCCTTAGCTGCTGTCAGCTTGGATGGAGAAGAATCGGAATCAGAATCAGAAACACTTTGTCATCTCATTTCATGCATTTGTGCACATGAAGTGAAACGAAACATCGTTTCCCCCAGCCCACAGCAGTGCAACACAACCACACATCCAAATACTACAAGAACTACAAGAACACATATATCCAAACTAACACATATATCCAAACTAACACATATATCCAAACTAACACACATATCCAAACTAACACATATATCTAAACTAAACCAAAAAAAAAAAATCACTGTCCAGGAGATCGAACGCCAGCCAGGATGACTGTCAGAACTGCTGGTCTGCATCGGCTAGCAGTTAGCTTAGCCTGCCCCGCTTCCGCGTCCTGTCAGACCGTCCTCGGTGTTACCCCTTCGGGCGCAGCTCCGGTCAGGGCCGTGGTCTCTGGGCCCACAGGACACAGCAGACCAGGCTCCCTCAGCCGATCCAGCACCAGCTCTCCCAGCCAGACACCTTCGACACACCTCCCCGCACTCCACACGACGACACTAAAAACACAGTCAAGGCTAGGCGAGGCTGCTGCCAGACCACCCTTGGCTCGGTGTTATCGGAACTGCCGGTCTGCATGGGCTAGCAGTTAGCTGAGCCTGCCCTGCTTCCGCGTCCTGTCAGACCGTCCTCAGTGTTACCTCTTTGGGCACAGCTCCAGGCAGGGCCGTGGTCCCTTGGCCCACAGGACTTAGCAGACCAGGCTCTCCCAGCCGATCCAGCACCAGCTCTCCCAGCCATCAAACGAAGACACAAACTTAGACGCAGATGCAGACGTGGACAAACAAAGAAAGATGTGGAAGTGATGGAGAGGAAATTCAGGGAGGCTGATGTGAATTGGGATTGGCCGGGGGGGGGGGGGGGACCAAATGACATCAACAAAGAAAGAAAGAAAGAAAGCCACTTTATTTTTGCCATTGTACAGTTATTTGGTTACAGTGAATGTGTTCTCTGCATTGATCCCATCCTATTGTATAGGAGCAGTGGGCAGCTGCAGCGCCCAGGGACCAACTCCAGTTCGTTTCTCCATTGCATTGCTCAGGGGCACAGGCAGGAGTATCAACCCTTACAGAAGCCATGTTTTCAACCTTGATCCACATCAGACCATCCATCTTTTTGCACCTGGTCCATTAATTAGCCTTAAGTAGTGGCTATATCCACCTCCACAACTTCCCGCTCACACAGTCCATAAACAGACCCGTGTCTCAAAAATTTTATTGCAAAACTGCAAAAGGTTTCAAAGTTGCAAAACTTTTATTTTCAGAACCCAACCAAAAAGTGATGTGTTTTCGTCCTTGTTACCCAATGCCTGGTCCCTGGTCCCCATTCTATGTTTGGCATCTAGTGCAGAGTTCACCGACCCAAGAGGTGGGGTGAATTCAGTGTTTCTGAGAAACAATTGACAAAGCCAGTATGATGAAAATGATTGTATTCAAGATAAGCACAGCATCATAACCACCATCCATTATCCATCATGAATCCTGGCACCAGATCTGACAACATGTTAGGCCAAGAGCAAGGTGCCAGACAGTAATCGGCCAGCATTACCACACTTTCTGCCGAAATGGAACAGATCCACCCAGTTCTGTGGGAACCATCCTCAGATGATCTCTTCAGCGACTGACAGTGACAGTCCGCTGCACCTTGTCAACATCATCATCAATCAATTTTATTGAACCTGTTAAAGAAAACATAGAAGCAATAAAAACAAATAAACAAAAAATCATCGTCAACATATAAACAGCAAATAAGCAACTCAAATAATACCTATCATGTTCAAAAGGGGTCAGAAGAAGTTGAAAACATTTCTAGTTCTACCCCCTTATACTAGTTATGCATTGATAATAAGAAATGAAAGTTCAATTTACAGCCACCAGTGTCTGTGATATTGCAATCAATTCACCCAGTTGGACAAAAAAAAAAAAAACCTGGTTAGTGGTCGATCTCGGCATCCTGGTGGCACGGTGGCGAAATGGTTAGTGCTGTCGCCTCACAGAAGGCCCTGGCTTCGAACCCCAGGGTTTACCAACCTTGGGGGTCATCCTGGGTCGTCCTCTGTGTGGAGTTTGCATGTTCTCCCTGTGTCTGCGTGGGTTTCCTCCCCCACTGCCAAAAAGACATGCCTGTTAGGGTTAATACTCCTGTCTGTGCCCCTGAGCAAGGCAATAGGAAGAAATATCTGGAGTTGGTCCCTGGGTGCTGCACAGCAGCTGCCCACTGCTCCTAGCTACACAGCTAGGATGGGTTAAATGCAGAGTGTAATTTCCCCACGGGGATCAATAAAGTATCTCAAAATTTAAAAAAATTTAAAAAATCTAAAAATCTCATAACTGTTCAGTATTTTGTTTCTGAAGAGTCGTTTTAGTTCAGATAAAGTCCCACATGCTTTCAGCTCATCACTGCAGTTATTCCACAAACCAACTGCCTTGGCTGTAACAGTGATGTTCTGCAGCTGTCCTAACCGGTGGCTTTTTGAATGTACAGGTTCCTCTCAAACTGTGTTTACTTTGTCTCAGTTGGGACAACCCCTGGATAATAATAGTTAATTGTTGACTTATTACTCTGTACATAATTTGAATAGTTTTAAAATCAACCAAATCTCAACATATTAGTGCTTTTTAGTCTGATAAAAAGTGGATGTGTTGATTCTCTGATACCTGACTCACAAAGCAAAAGATGAATGAGACGGAGACTCAACTGTATGGAGCACAGCAAGCTAAAGTGGCTGTATAGCATCTGTATTTTGTTAAACAGGCTTCCATACAGCAACATTACCTTTCAGCCCACACACTACTGGGCTGCAATGGTAAGGCTCTTCACTACATATATATATATTCTGCTCCTCACTAGTTGAGCACTCACACCATTGACGGTTTCGGGAAAAACGCTATATATAAGTTTTCTTCATATCTGCAAGTAGTGTCATGGTTTTCTTTACCTGGTCTTGAAAAGATTGAAAACATGCAGCCCACAAAATTGCCCTCACTTACAACAAGGCCCCTTCTGGGCATAAACAACTCAAGGAGTCTCATGCTTTCCTGGGGGACATCAAGGGACCTGTCCTCACAACGTACCTTCCATATTTCCTCCATGTCGAATTCAGTGACACCGCAGACATGCCCTGATGGATGTCCTTTCATCTCACCCACGGAAGGAACGCTACGTCTGCAAGAGCCACAACCCACCAGATGCAGCTGGTAAAGTGCTGACTTGAAACACACTTTGAGGATGCATACTTTCGTAAGGACACAACATTTACAACAGCCTGGCGAGGGGGAGATGAAACGCCTTGCGACGCGACGTTTCACGTCAGCAGCTAAACCCCCCACAGCCCTTTTTAATACCCTGTGTTAATGTTCCATTACGGTTTGGCACAACTCACTCTGAACTGTGAGGCGAAGGTAGTCAAGGGAAACTATGTTAGCCATGCCATCTTCTGACATCTGCACAACGTGATGGGTCATTGTCCAAAAATCCCACCGCAACTTTTGAAGGGGAAGCAAACGTGACTCTGGTCTGTAAAGGAGACTTGGGAATTACAAAGTGCCGGAGCAGCAGAATGCTACGTAATCTTGGCAGGAGTGCACAAAAGTTGAAAATGAAAGGCTTTCGGTCAATGCCTGCATCCACTTGATCCAAATTAGGGTTTGCAGGGCGGCTGGAGCCAACCCGGCACAGGCTGGGCACAGGGCAGAGACAGTCTGGACAGGTTTTGCCAGTCCATCAAAGGAGCCACGCGGTTCTTCTGATCTCTGTGAGTGAAAAGTTTTCTCAGATCCACATTCGACACGATGTCCCTGGGCTGTCGTATCATTTAGCCAGTCAGAGTGATGTTGGAAAAAGGGTTCGGTCAGTTGAAAGGAGCATCCGGCGCCCAGTGATCTGGTGGTGCACAACTGCAGGTGTCTTTTATTATCATAATGATTATTCTTTGAATTATTCAGTTCATCATATGCTGTAATTATCTTTAGAATCATTTTGTTGTGTCCGTGTTCAGGCCTGTCAGGTCGAGGGTTCAGTAGGTTAGCCTTTCTTTTCCTACAGCATGGTTTAAAAGAGAGGGCTGTTGGTGTTATTGCCTACATTAACTTTCAAACTGTTAAGCTCAGGCACTCCTGAGAGGTTAACGTTTGGTTGAAGACAGATGGAGGCCTTAACCTTCATATAAAAAAAACTAATAAAGCAGTAAAAATTAATCCCTTTATCCTTAAAAACAGAAAGGAGAACAAGTTAAAAGGAATTAAAAAGAGGGGTATGTTGGGTGTTGTAAAGGGGTATAAGGGCCAAGTAGTGTTATGGTTGGTGCGGGGTCAACACAGCACAAGTTAGTTTGTGAGCATTTCTCGCTTGAAGAAATCTGGATGTGCGCGCCCACATACCATGGGCCTAATGCAAGAGCATCCACTCCAATTTCTTTGAATCAAATTTTAGATTCTTTGTTAAACACCCAAATTTGTACTTACATGTGAGTTAACAGTGGCACGGTGGCGCAGTGGTTAGCGCGGTCACCTCACAGCAAGAAGGTCCTAGGGTTGAGTCCCGGGGTAGTCCAACCTTGGGGGTCATCTCGGGTCATCCTCTGTGTGGAGTTTGCATGTTCTCCCCGTGTCTGCGCGGGTTTCCTCCGGGTGCTCCGGTTTCCTCCCACAGTCCAAAAACATGTAGGTCAGGTGAATCGGCCGTACTAAAACAAACTATCCCTAGGTGTGAATGTCTCGGCCCTGTGATGGCCTGGTGGCCTGTCCAGGGTGTCTCCCTGCTTGCCACCCAACGACTGCTGGGATAGGCTCCAGCATCCCTGCGACCCTCAGTTGAATGCCAATTGTTGGTGAGCTGAAGGTGCGTGTCAATAAACCCTTCGTGAGAACACCATGACGTTAAGAGGCATCCCCCCTGCTCAACTTAAGGTTATTAGAAAATGTGAAAAACTGCCATTTGGTCAGAATAGAAACAGAGGGAGGGCAATTTCACGGGGCGACCAACAATCTAGGGGGCTCCCACGGGCTGACCAACTTGGCTCCACAGCAATGACAGCAATGGATCAAAATTGGAAGAACTTCAATCCTTAAACCTTCCTTGGGGCCCCTGACTTGCAGAAGGTTGTTTTGAAGCCTCCCTACCTGTGAGAAATCAAAATGTATGAGTTATCTGTCTGGCAAGAAAAACAAAAATACAACATTGGTAAGGGTGTGCCAGAGAATTTTGATTTTCTTTTTTAATTTTTCTTTATTTTGATATACTTTATTAATCCGCATGGGGAAATTACGCTCTGCATTTAACCCATTCCTAGCTGTGTAGCTAGGAGTAGTGGCAGACGCCATGCAGCACCCGGGGACCAACTCCACTTCGTCTTGCCACACCTCGGTCAGGGACACAGACAGGGGTATTAACCCTAACATGCATGTCTTTTTGATGGTGGGGGAAACCAGAGCACCCGGAGAAAACCGACCGCAGACACGGGGAGAACATACAAACTCCACACAGAGGACTATCTGGGATGACCCCCAAGGTTGGACAACCCTGGGGTTCGAACCCAGGACGTTGTTGCTATGAGGCGACAGCGCTAACCACTGGGCCACCATGCCGCCAATGAAGATTAATGTGAAGGATGCTGACAGCAGGCCCAAACGTTAGTTAGCAGGTGCTCTTTTTATATGAATATGAAAGTAGCCCAACCCGGGTGAAGGAGAGGGAGAGGGGGAAGGCATGTCCAGAGGCAGCAGGAGAGGAGGAAGGGTAGAAGTGTGGAGGTGAGAGTCAGAACTTTGACTGTTGGCACTATGACTGGTAAAGGGAGAGAGCTGGCTGATATGATGGAGAGAAGGAAGGTAGGCATACTGTGTGTGCAAGAGACCAGGTGGAAGGGGAGTAAGGCCAGGAGCATCAGAGACGGGTTCAAACTCTTCTACCATGGAGTGGATGGGAGGAGAATTTGGGTATTTCCAAGATTTATTGCAAGAATATATCCAATATGAAAAGTGAAAAAGTGATTAATTTTGTTTGTTTGTTACTATACAGCTAAAATTAGGACTATTAGTTTTACTTGACTATGACTAAGCATGCTGTCTCACAGCCAACCCCTTTCCACAACACTGTCTTATCTTTCCTCTAGTAAGGTTTGGGGAATATAATGGAAATGAACAGTCAGAAGTGGACAAGATAAGTGACAAAAAAAAGGAAGATGTTTTTTTTCTACCCGAAGCTCCCTCAGACTCTAGAAACGCCTCTGAATACAAAAATTATTATCCACAGAGACAAAAGGTGTGTGTTTTTAATGTGCTGCGCTACACAATGTTACAAATATTTTTTTTAAAAGGAAAGACTTCTATTTTTTCATGTACCCCTTCTATGAACCGGGCAGGACTAACTATTAAAACGCAGTCATCGGTCATAACAATTATCTAATTTCTAATTGAAAGTTTCATTTTGATAAGAATATGGTAGGAAATACATTAAACACTTGATATTGATGTTATTATGGCACAGTTAGTGTTAAGTAAACATATTTACTTCAATTTTGGTCTCTATGCAGCCTCTAGTGACTGAAATACTTCTTAACTTGGCAATATCTCAGCCTAACCATGAAAAAATAGTATCTTTGGCTCAAACCAAGATTTCAACAATTTTTTCATCATCCAAGTACGACAGCTGCCGAAAAACAAAAATGATGTGGGGAGGGGGTGTTACTTTCAATTCAGCTGTTTTTGAAATTTAATGCTCCATCAGTATACTCCAGTAGAAATGGTTCAGTGAGTCTTCAGGCACTGTGGGGTGGCCATGGGTGGGCCTGGGTGGGCCTAGCACCACCCAATCAAAGTCCTTGATTTTTCTGTTCTTTTTTTTTACAATAAAAGAGTGTAGACCTTTTACTTTTCACCCAAATTCCTGTGTTCTAATGTGAGGAGGAGAAAGTTTTGTGTTTCGGCCGATTCACCCCACTGTGCCTTTAGCAGACCATCAACGTGCCCATTTGCCGGCTGCTGTGTGGCAGTGTGACTGTGTATTGTCTGTTTTAATGTTTTGTGGCTATGCTGTGTTAAGTTGTGCACCGTGTGACACTGGTTATTTACATTTAATTCTCAAACTATTTAATCGGTAAGCTTTTCAGAACACGCATGGGATTGGCTTTATATACAGGCCCACCCAAATTCACTTCTAGGCCCACCCAAATTCATTTCTAGTGACGGCAATGGGCGGCACGGTGGCGCAGTGGTTAGCGCGGTCGCCTTACAGCAAGAAGGCTCTGGGTTCGAGCCCCGGGGTAGTCCAACCTTGGGGGTCGTCCCAGGTGGTCCTCTGTGTGGAGTTTGCATGTTCTCCCCGTGTCTGTGTGGGTTTCCTCCGGGTGCTCCGGTTTCCTCCCACAGTCCAAAGACATGTAGGTCAGGTGGATCGGCCATACTAAATTGCCCCTAGGTATGAATGTGTGTGTGTGTGTGTGTATAGGCCCTGTGTGATGGCCTAGCGGCCTGCCCAAGGTGTCTCCCTGCCTGCTGCCCAATGACTGCTGGGATAGGCTCCAGCATCCCCGCGACCCTGAGAGCAGGATAAGCGGTTCAGATAACGGATGGACGACAGTGTTCGGGTATATTAATTTTCATAAAACAGATTTTATAAAGTCCCTCACAGATTTCAACGGAACAGTAAATTGTAAACCAATGTTATAATATTGGACAACCAAGGACCCTCGTGCAGTGAGGTATCAGCGCTAACCACGAAGTCCCCATGCCCAACTAATAATACACAGCCAGTAAAGGGGGAAAAAAACGACAAAATGTTAACGTGGCGGGGCAAAGAAATATGTAGCACAATAGCCGAGTCATCAACATGCTGTAAACGTTTTGTAACTCAAACATGAGCGCTCTCACCACCAGCATGCTAAACCAGAACGTTCTACAGATCCTGTTTTCCCATTAGAAGTGGGTTTGAATAACAGCAACTTCCACAAACCAGTAGATTTTGTTAATGTTGGAAAGCGAGACCATTTTCTTGCCAATGAAATATATGAATAGCGAGGAATTAAGATGATGATGTCATGTGTAGCTGGTGTCTGGGCCCATGTCTGGTCCATTACAGTGCAGATGGGCAGGGGACAGTTATACGAATACTTATGAGGGATTTTTTTGGGGGGGGGATTTTTTCCCTTTTTTTCCCCAATTGTACCTGGCCAATTACCCCACTCTTCCGAGCCATCCCGGTCACTGCTCCATCCTCTCTGCCAATCTGGGGAGGGCTGCAGACTACCACATGCCTCCTCCGATACATGTGGAGTCACCAGCCGCTTCTTTTCCCCTGACAGTGAGGAGTTTCACCAGGGGGACGTCCCAGATAGCAAAATTGATGTGGCCTGGACCCGTCCTCCACTGACACTTTCATCCAGCCCACATACCGCGTGGAATGATGGCACTTGGGCGGTCCGTTCCTGTTAGCCAGATCTGGGCCAGAACCAAGCCATAGCAATGCTGCATGTGCCCCATATTTGCCAAAGGTGGCCCATATTTGTTTTGTGATTTTTGGGCCATATTCACCATTTACCACACGGGCCACTTCAGGGTCACATCCAGATTACATGTTGCCCAGAGCACCGCATCTTTGCCAAAAAAGGCCCACATTTGATTTGGCGTATTTGGGCCATATTTGCTGTTATACATGTGGGCCACTTCAGGCTCACATCCATTTTGTCAGGGCCAGAAGAAGGCCATCAGTGACGCATCATTGCCTGAAGTGGCCCACATCCCGATGCTGTCTGGGGTAGCGTGTGGGAGGACCACACAATTACCCCCAGCTTCCCCTCCCCCCCGAACAGGCACCCCGACCGACCAGAGGAGGCACTAGTGCAGCGGCCAGGACACATACCCACATCCAGCTTCCCTATCACAGCTATGGCCAACTGTGTCTGTCGGGACGCCCAACCAAGCCAGAGGTAACACGGGGATTCGAACCGGCGAGCCCCATGCTGGTAGGCAATGGAACAGACCACTACGCTACCTGGACGCCCACATCCTTAATAACTCTTAGCTGCATATTCACATTCATGTTTCCAAGTCCACTCACACAGGAACTCACCAAGACACACACACACACACACACACACACACACACACACACACACACACACTGTTACCATTGACTATGACCATTAACTAGTCTCTATTGTTTATACATTATATTATCATATTGCATTGTATTGTTTAGGCATTATATTATATTATATTGTATTGTTTATACATTATATAATATTATAATATTGCATTGTATTGTTTAAACATTATATTATATTGTATTATATTGTTTATACATTATATCATTATATTGTATTGTTTATACATTATATTATTATATTGTGTTGTTCATACATTATATTATTATATTGTATTGTATTGTTTATACATTATATTGTACTGTTTATAAGGGTGGGGATACCTGCAGACTGAAGAGGTCACTTAGATGATGATGAAACGTTTCTCTGAATAAACGTGTCCAGATGAACTGATCCACCTTTCTGGGACAAAGTGTCTTGCTTCTTTAACTTCTCGTTGTGAAAGCTAGTTATACTGTTTTTATTTGTATTCTTACTTGTGTGGTCTTATTTGTTGTCGTTACCTCCTCTGTTAAAACAAGCCCAGGCTGACGTGCACAGAAGGTACTGTGGTGATGGTAAGCATAGCTTTATGTTAGTATCACATACATCAACAGTGCACTGTTTCCAAGCTGAGTCACGACTAAGATAAAAAAGATGGTGAAGTCATTTTGTGTATCTGTTGGTTATCTCACTATCTCATGTAAATCACAGTACGTCAGTGTGAGCCTAACTTCTAAACAGCCCACCAACTCAATCTGAGCAAAGCACAGAGGACATTAAATGTTATCCTGGTACACCCATGGTGGATTAGCAATAACTTGGAAATAATCTGTGCAAAATATTCAAAGATGAAGTATAATTAGTAGGTATTGCAAAATATCAGAAGTGGGTAAATTTGCAAGGTGAGGTAGACAAAACTCAAGTCTGGGCTAGCAGCAACTGATTTCATCTCATTTGCAATACTCTCCTGAAGAGCATGTGTGCACATGTGCATGTGCGTGTGTGTGTGTGTGTGTGTGTGTGTGTGTGTGTGTGTGTGTGTGTCTATGTATGCCTGTCTCCTTGTGTTGCATGTACAATACAAATCAATGCAAATGGATGTATGTCCCTGTGGGATGGTGCACATGACCATTTGTGTACATGCATTCGTGCATATGCACAAATGGTCATGTGCACATGCATTTGTGCACATGACCATTTGTGCATATGCATTTGTGCCTGCTCTGGGAGCATGCATAAGTGTACTTGTGTGGGGGCATGCTGTGTTTGTGTGTGCATATGTGTGTGATTTCGTCCATAGAAGCTGGTGTCTATGTGTGTGTGTATGGCGTACGTGCACGTGTGCATGTGTGTGCAGTTATTAAGTCTGATGGTTGATGTCCAACTGGATACAAAGAGTAATATATCTTTATATAACCCCCCCCATACACTTTTAAACCAAAGCTGGATGTGTGAAAAATGCATAAATATGAACCACAGATTTCCCTCTCCCTTCTCTGTATGGGATAAGAACACACACACACACACACACACACACACACACACACACACACACACACACACACACACACACACACACACACACACACACACCTGGAGCGTGTAGGAATACGTTCCTTTTGAACTCGCCCATCTTCTTGGAACTGACTCCAACATAGCGTGGCTAGTTAAGCAGATCATTAAGCGTAATGGCTGGGGAGGAATCCAGAGCTTTATCTCTGATGGCAGGAACAAAGTTCTTGATGATTTGGGGGGATTCTGGGGTTGGATCTGGAGGGACTTCCCCCGCCTGCTGGAGCAATTTCCCTCACTCAGTAACAGTTTGATGTGTGCTAACAGACAGGTGCTATCATAAATCGAGAGTCAGGGAAATACTCTGACTCAGGCCTCGATACTGACAGATAGGCGTATATGGAGATTAAGGTGTCTCTAGGTAGATTTTCAGGGAGATTATCAAGAGTCTAGATATACACAGCTCCTCACTAGGCATCTCCAGCCTCTACAGAACAACTGGAAATGTTTAAATATCACTGTCAAACACATCATTGTCATCAACATATATTTTTTCCCCTTTTACCGATTTATATCTGCTGGTGACCACTCCAACTTCCCAGGGCTTCATAACTCAGTTTCTAGCTGGTTTTGATCAAATCTCTATATACTATTTCCTGCCGTCTTCCAGAAAACGACCGTTTGTCTGTCTGTCTTGTCAAAACTGACGGGACATCTGCACACCTCACGTGATCTGAACCAGGGAATTCAACATGGCAGAAGAGGAACTCTTGAGACACTCTGGTCCTGGTTTGGTTGTTGCTCAGGCACACAACAGATGCCAGTGAGGTAAACTGGCCTGTGTGCCTGGGCTAGCGGTACAGAGAGGACCACACAGCACTGCAGCACAACAGATGGTGGGAGCGGGGATCTGATAGCATTTGCTGGAACTAAATTGCAGCAGTTGCAGGTCGACTTCAACTTTAGTGAATAGAGATGAGCAGATATACAGAGCACAGACACACACAATGCAGGCCAGTGACTACAGGAGCTTCTGTCCTAAAATGCCAAACTTCCTCAGAGAAGAAAACAAAATAAAATTAACACAGATGTGGGCACAGCCTGATCTTCGAGTGGCATGGAGAGCTGCCCTGGCGGCCATCTTTATTCATGAGAGTAAAATCAGGCTGCGTGTAATTCCTTTACATTGAAAAGGGTTTGTCTTCCTTTCAGTCGAGAGAAATCAGACAGACGTTTTGCTCAAGGATTATCAGCACTGAAATGATTCTCCCCATGAGAATGAGCTTTGAAAATACTTGCCCCGTGGGTGCACAATAGCAGAGTGCTACCATTTTAATATTTATTTCCCCCCCTCGCCTCCTCTTTTTGTCAGGGAGCCTGTGCTGCTTTGCATTTGAATCGCTCCAAATCGGGAAATCACTTCCACCCAGTTCTCGTGTTTATGAAAACACGAGTTTCCAAGAGCCTGCAACAAATTTATATTTGGTTCAGGCTACATAGTGCATCTCACTCCCCTGGCAGCGTGCCCCTCCGCAAGCTTTCCATGGAAGTTTTCACCCACCCCCCCACCATTCCCAGCCCCCTCGGTTTCCATAGTGCCGACTGATTGATTTGCTCTTTAATGGCTTCCTGTCTTGGGCAGGGTCTACGACGAACATCTGTAAGGGCGGATTGGGCACACGGGCTCTGTGTAGCTCTGCTACGCTCATCTGTGGTGTAGTAAACTGAGGTATCTGCCTTTTCTGTGGCCCGAGAGGATGACGTACTCCCTTATAAAAAGAACTGACTCCAATGAAAAATGAGGTTTGGGTCCTGAGGGCCGCTGGTCGGTGAGTGGATTAGGCCGCCTCGGGGGATGAAGTTCAGCCTCTGATGTCTGGGAGAGAGGAAGACTGGTAGCACGGCCCAGTTGATAGAGTCAAGAGCCGTTTGTGTTTAAAAAGGTTACTTCTACGAATCCTCCGAGAGGCCGGGGTTCAACCTCGGGTCAAAAGGGATTTTGCCTGTTGGCCATGCCAACCGACGCAACTCCGAGATGATTTAATTTGCTCCGTGGCAGCAATTTTACAGAGTCAAGCTTCTGGGTAAAGTAGTCCTAAAGGCGGTGATTGACTGTGGGATTAACATACTCTCAAAATACCACCCCCCCACTACCTCTTGCGGGTTAAGTGTTGATAATGCTTAAACCAACAAACAAACAAAAAACATCATCTGGATAAACTCCCCCATCAATCTGCGTTTCGGCCTCGGCCTTTGAACGAAGAGAAGCCGCCTCAGAACTGCTACGGCACAAATCACCGACTGACAAGCGCAAAGCGACAACCTGCACCTGCAGAGCCGGAGCTGGCTTGAAACAAAGACTCCCACACCCAAAACAAAAGCCTGATCCAACAATCCCCCAGAAGCCTTTTGTCATAACCCAGCGATGTAGCACACATCTGAGGAAGGGGAAAACTCCCATATGAGAGCAACAGGCTTCCACAGAGCGCGCCGGCATTTACTGGCATTTGAATTTGATTGAGCTAATTACGCCGGGTCGCAGGGGGATGATAAGCCAGCGTAAACATTCGGGTTTAGAACAAGCCCCCACAGAGATGAAAAACTCTCCACTTTCATCCACACACAATTAATCAGCATCTGACTTTGCAAACAGGCTCAGCGACTTGCTCCATTGCCTCCCCTGTAAGCACTGACTGACACATGAAAGCGGGGAAATTTGCTCCCAGTTAGGAGATTATACAGTCAGTCGGTCGGCCAATCTGAGCCGGGACTACACAAAGACCTTGACTGAACGTTCAGGAACGTCCACACAGCGATACGCTGAGAGGCTTATTTGTCCTTTGTTGGAGCATCGAGAGCCGTTTTCCATTAGTGCGTATTCTACTGGGCCTTAATCACTTTATTGCCGGACCAGCGCACATGGAGAGCGGGTGCACGTGTGCACATGTGTGTCCGTTTACGCTCGTAGGACCTTTTAAAGTGTTGTTTCTGCAGAAAGCCACAGGGTCCCCGAGGGGTCCTCGGGACCCCGGGAGTCCAGCAGAACACGGCCGTGTCTAGAGAGCCCGGTAATGGATACGGCGTTGCACAGCTGTGAGTCGGGGAGCGCAGCGTCCCACATTGCAGCAACTTCAAAGTGCTCCTCATCAGGCAGGCCAGGTTATTTCAATTAGGCCCTCCTAGGACACCCCCCCCCCACACACACACACACCCCAGCAGTACGGACCCAGCTGGATCCCCAGTTATCACTCACTGGGATCAGTCACACAGGACTCTGTCCCTCTGTTTCCCCTTAAGCCCCCCCCCCCACTCCCCCCCGAAGGAGTTTGTTTTGGAAAGGAGAAGTGAGGCAGGTTCAAAGTGGTGAGGAGGACCACAGAGGTAACTTAAGATGACGGTTTGTCCAGTGGGGGTATGCCGCTGTGCCAGAATCTGCATACCTGCTGGGCTGGACCGCGCAATATTCCTCTCTACAGTAACACATACACCCACAATCATACCCAAATAAGTGCACAAATACACACACACACACACACACACACACACACACACACACACACACACACACACACACACACACACACACACACACTCATACACACACACACTCATACACACACACACACACACATACACCCACAATCACACACAAATAAGTGCGCACACACACACACACACACACACATACACACACACACACATACACACACTCACACACACACACACACACACACACTCACTCACTCACTCACTCACTCACTCACTCACTCACTCACACACACACACACACACACACACACACACACACACACACACACACACACACACAGAATCTGCATACCTGCTGGGTTGAACCGCACAATATTCCTCTCTACAGTAACACATACATCCACAATCACACACAAATAAGTGCACACACACACACTCACACACACACACAGAATCTGCATACCTGCTGGGCTGAACCGTGCAGTATTCCTTTGTACAGTAACACATAAACCCATAATCACACAAATATAAGTGCGCACACACACACAGTTTGAAATTAACTGTACAGCATGCAATAATGATGGAGAATATTCCTTTGGAAAGAAACACACACACATGCACGCATGCACGCACGCACGCACACACATAAACATGTATGTTTGAAATGAACTAACTGCACAGCGTGCAATAATGATGGAGAATACTCCTTTGGAAAGTAACACACACACACACACACACATGCATGCATGCACGCACACGTGCACCTGCACACACACATGCATGCACACACACACACGTGCACCTGCACACACACATGCACGTGCACACATGCACACACACATGCACGTTTGAAATTAACTGTACAGCGCGCAATAATGATGGAGAATATTCCTTAGGAAACACACACACACACACACACACCTGGGTGTGAAATGACAGTGCAGCGGCTGTATAGTCTGAAGCAGCATTTATTTATTTAGTTATTGACTACAACTCGACGACGGCAGTGTGGATGGATGGGTGGATGGAGGGATGGGTGTTTCCTATCTTCATTCTCATGCAGGTTTTAAATAAGAGGAAGAAGAAGAAGAAGAACAAGCTAACTTAGTGCAACAGGTCAGCGTAAGGTAACGTCTGTTGTTTTCCAGCTCAGTCACCTAACAGAAAACACGGGGCACAAGCCGGCGAGCCCACACACAGGCGGCGTAACCGTCCGTGGCCCTTCAACCAAAACACGATCGAGCCGGCGTTCACACACGGTGGGCGAGGGCACCAACACATCTGGCGCCGTTTTACAACGCGCGAGAGAAGGGGGGGGCGGTGATTGGACCGATGCTATCTCGGCGGCGTATTTACACGGCGCTCTCTCTAGCGGAGACGGCGCTGTCGGTCATGCACGCCGCACGGGGAACACAGGAACGAGGTGAGCGCCTTGTGTTTGCCTGTGTGCTCCGGATGCTCAGTGCAGGCCGGCAATGTGACCTGGACGCTCTCCAAACCAAACACAAGGCCGCGTCCCGGACTCCCTAGTGCCTGGGCTTTTCTTCACAAGGTCACCATCAGTCGAGGCCTACGGGCCAAAAGAACGCCCTACACAACACAGCTGGGTATGAATTCTAACCGTTCAGCTCTCGCTGCCCCCCCCTCCACCCCCCAACCACATTTGTTGCAACCGTGGGGGTTAAAGGCCACAAGGCGGTCATAAACAAGGCCCGCATGAAAGCAACAAGCCACATACTGAACGTTTCAGGAAGTGCCGTGTGACCGCCGTCCCAAAGCGCCGTGGCGGTTTAGCAGGTCTGCTGATGCATCTCCATCTGGTCCGGCCTCCGTCGCCTCCCCCTGGAAACACAGAAACATGTCAGTCGGCACCAAAATAAGAAGGAATAAACAAGCCAAATGCTTGAGCAACCTTACTGACCAGCATTAAAGACGGGAAAGGTTTTATTTTAGACACCGCCGTGGCGGCGCTCGACAGGAATGTCCTTATGTAGGTCGTTTTATCCTCGTCGGGTTGGTGGAGTCGCCCGGGAACCGAACACGCAGGCTGGTCTGGTGTGTATTTGGGCATTTTATTTCCAAAGACGCTTTTAGCTCCATTCGCCATGCGTCTACCCTCTTCTCTCCTGGGTATCTTAAGCTGCGTTGTGTTAACATGGTTTGTTTTCAGTGAAATATCCTCGAAAATGAACACTACGGGCGTCCGGGTGGCGTGGCGGTCTACTCTACTGCCTACCAACACGGGAATCTCTGGTTCCAGTCCCCGTGTTGCCCCCAGCTTGGTCAGACGTCCCTACAGTGACAATTGGCCGTGTCTGCGGGTGGGAAGCCGGATCTGGGTCGCTGCACTAGCGCCTCCTCTGGCCGGTCGGGGCGCCTGTTCGGGGGGGAGGGAGAACTGGGGGGAATAGAGTTATCCTCCCACGTGTTACATCCCCCTGGTGAAACTCCTCACTGTCAGGTGAAAAGAAGCGGCTGGTGACTCCACATGTATGGGAGGAGACATATGGTAGTCTACAGCCCTCCCCAGATCAGCAGAGGAGGTGGAGCAGCGACCAGGACGGCTCTGAAGAGTGGGGTAATTGGCCAAGCACAATTGGGGAGAAAAAGGGGGGGGTGAATTCTATATACAGTAAATACAGTAGAACACAGAAACGTGTCCTGTTATTTTCTGTCCTCAGCTTACTAAACTACCTCTTACATAAAACGTAGTTGGACGATCTAGAACCATCTATCATTACATCACTTCAGTTCCATGTCACGAGCAGCTCATGTTGGACGGGGAAACTTGCCGACTCATTTTCTGACTGCAGAGAGAGCAGACTCGGCTTGTCAGACTCGGTCGGTAAGCCAGCAGATCAGGACTCGGCGGTCCCGCGTGTCTGTGTGTCAACACAAGAAGCCCTGCAAATGTTACTGCGGTCTAATGAGTCGGAGAGCAAACCCAGTTCTCCCAACTGGTGATGATTCCGACGGCACCAAAGGGAGACGAAAAGCCACTATTTGTCCATATTACTCTGTGTGAGGAAGGTTTATCCATCCTAGCCAAACTCTTCTTCACTTATTTCTTCCATCTATTTTGTGTCCCCCCCACCCCCGCCCCCACCCCGCCAGGTTCAGACAAGGCCCCGCTCCTCCCTTCTGATGTGTCATATAGTGGAGATGGACTAGACATGATGGTACACAGTCAGACACACGTAAACACACAACAGGGGCTGAAGCAGCAACACATACGTGCACAAATCAGTACACACACACACACACACACACACACACACACACACGCTCCTCATAGTGTAATGACTTTCTTGCGTCTGTGGTTAGCTGCCAGCAGACCAGTTGAGACCTGCAGGGTAACCCTAGATGTGGAAAGTACCCCTGCACGTCTGGGTCTGAGACAGGGCACTGATGCACGCGGAGGCCTTCGGTCGCTACCTACAAAATATGCGTGAGCACACACAATCACAAAGACACACAATCATGCACACACATAGACACACACACAGGTGCAGAGAATACACACACACACGCGCGAACAAAGAGACACACGTACACGCACGGAAATATAAAGCTACATACACAGACTCACACTCGCACACATGCAAACAGTGATAGGGTGTCCCAGCTTCTGTCCTCCAGACAGGCAGACAGGACGTGATGTGATACACCATCAGGTCTCATGTGTTACTCTCCTCCACCCTGCTAAGCTTCAGATGTTAGGAGGAATCAGTGTGCCAGCACTTGTTGGTAGGGGGCAATTCAGTGAACGTGTGCGTGCATGCACGCATGTGTGTGTGTTCGTATCCCTGCACGTTCGAGGCATCTACACACACATGTACACGTATGTTTGGGATTTTTGCCTAAATGTGCAGGGTACCATATGCACTTCATGTTTTCTACATGTGTGTGTTCTGTGTTTGTACACCAGCATATGTACCTGTGCGTAAGATCACTGTTGCTGATGCCTGCAGACCTTTGACCCTCTTCACCTCTCCTTACACTTGGCCTCCCCTTGATCCTTGATCAAGGGCGATTGTGCTCATTTCTTGCCCTCGCGGGTTGAAACTGTAGCAGATTGGCTGTCTACCTGCCCCAGATACTGCTGGGGGGTTGGGGGGGGCTTCAGGCTTCCACAGACAATCATCTTTCTTCTTCCCCCTGCAGAGTTATGGGGTGGGGGGGAAGCCCACCTAGGTCTTGTTGAAGTCTATGAGGCCATAAAACAAGTCTTTAATTTGCGGGCATGGGCCCAGGAACTAGCTCCTTGCGTTAGCTACTGCCCTCCCTGGGTTGAAGTTATGAGTGTTGTCCCACAGGGGACACACATTGTTCTGTTTGCTCTGATCGGATCAGAAAGGGAGTTTATGAGTCCGGGTTAAGGACGTTGAGACTTGTCGGATATGAAAACGGGCAGGTGGGATTCATACCCTTCTCGTCTTTGTTGTCTCTGTCTGGCTCAGAGGGGAGGGGGGGGGACCGCGGGGAGGAAATGGGAGGGGGGAGGAAGACCCCTGGCTATAAATCGGTCTTCACAACATGCTGCTATTCGCAGCATGCTAACTGTCTTCTCAGAGGTACAGGGGTGATAGATGGAAGATATTCGTGGCCCTTGACCTGAAGCCCAGCTGAGCAAAGATACACAACTGTGTGTTGATCCCTGTGGTTCTCGAACGGTGGGGTGCATCTTCTCCAGAGAAACGAGGAGGATGATAGAAAAACATCCAGAGATGATCAGCTGTATCCCCCAGGCTGGTTTTGGTGTCTCATGTCTTAAAACGTTCTTAAATGTTTTGCAGGCACAGACCCCCAGTTAACAGGTTTTATTCCCCCCAGGGACCTTCATGTGGGTACATTTATCATGTTGGTGACTTGGTTTCGCCAGGGGGACATAGCACGTGGGAGGATCATGCTATTTCCCCCAGTTCCCCCTCCCCCTGAACAGGCACCCCGACTGACCAGAGGAGGCGCTAGTGCAGCAACCAGGACACATACCGACATCCGGCTTCCCACCCGCAGACACGGCCAATTGTGTCTGTAGGGACGTCTGACCAAGCCGGGGGTAACATTGGGATTCGAACTGGCGATCCCCGTGTTGGTAGGCAACGGACTAGAGAGCTACACTACCTAGATACCCCCACTTAGTATCAAATTGTATAACTGCCTAGCCGGGTCCGCGGTGGCGTAGCGGTCTAAGCATCGGCTTAGTGTCGATGCAGTTGCCCACTGGGGACTGGGGTTCGCGCCCCGGTCTCGTCAGATCCGACTATGGCCGGACTCGACGAAGCAGCAATCATTGGCAACGCTGTCTTCGGGAGGGGGGCGGAGTCGGCTTGTGTTCGTCACGTGAATGCGTCTCTGTGTGTGTCGGAAAAACAGTAGTTCGGCTTGGATTCGCCTTGTCACGAAAGTGGGGAGGCGCTTTCCTTCGAGACTGCCGGCCGGAGAGATGCAGTTGGCGAACGCATGCAATACGAGGGTGGGTGTTTGAATTAAAATAGGGATCAATTGGCCACTAAATTGGGAGAAAAAAGGGAAAAATCAGAAATAATTTTTTTTTTAAATTGTATAACTGCCTAAAATACTTTGACAGCATAAGAACTATGATGATATTGTTATTCCCATTAATTTGTGGCACGAAACAGATTCTAAGGTTTTCTGGGGAAGTGAAGCGCTCCATATTGGCTGAAAATTAATCACATAGGAAATAAATAAGTAACTCGTGATATATCAAGGTAAGGTAATATTTAAGGCTCTCTGGATTCTGCACTTTCTGGGGCAGTGAATTCAGTTACTCACCAGAGGTTAAGGAACACAAGGATTTAAAAATATTCACACTGTAAGCACACCCGAGGGCGGTCTGACAGGACACGGAAGCGGGGCAGGCTAAGGTAACTGCTAGCCCATGCAGACCGGCAGTTCTGATAACACCGAGGGCGTCGTATGGAGTGCGGGGAGGTGTGTCTGGCTGGGAGAGCTGGCATTGGATCGGCCGGGAGAGCCGGGTCTGCTGCGTCCGGTGGGCCCAGGGACCACGGCCCCTTGCCTGGAGCTGCGCAGCAGGAGGAAGCACCGAGGGCGGTCTGACAGGACGCGGAAGCGGGGCAGGCTAAGCTAACTGCTAGCCCATGCAGACCGGCGGTTCCAACAGTCATGCTGGACAGTGGTATTTTTGGACTGTGTTGCACTGAGTGGACTGTGTTGTTAACTGTTTGTGTGTTTTTTTTGTTGTTGTTGTTGTTGTTTTTTTGTTTTTTTTGTTCTCTCTGTTTTTGTATGTTTTTGGTGGTGTCATTTCTGGGAAATTTGGGATGTTGCATTTTTGTCTTCTGTGTCACGCTGCTGTGGGCTGGGGGAAATGGAATTTCGTTTCTTTTGTGTGCGCAAGTACATGAAAGAAACGACAATAAATTGTTCCTGACTCCTGTTTGAAAAAAATGCAGCTTGATAAGTTTTAAAACGGAAAAGTTGGTATGACTTCTTTTTTTTCCAGGGCATGGTTCTCTCCTTCATTATATCAAGTATTTAATGGGGGGGGGGGGTCGGGGATACTGCATATGCCCATTCATAATACTCATAACTGAAACAGCAAAATCTTTAATTTTATTGCAACAGACTCTAAACACATTTGTGAACGGGTGAGAATGTCAGCAGGAAATGCCAACACTGCTTGCTACAAGTAAAAATAAATAAATCCACCATGCTGATAATGGGAGCATTGATTTGAGTTTGCATTCACATAGTTGTTTCCTTTGTTATGTGCTGTATGGATATGGTTGTGGTTGTGTGAGTGTGTGTGTGAGAGAGAGTTTGAACCCACCTTTCTTGTTTCTTGTTGTGCAGTTTTATCATTACTGCCATTGTGATCAGTGTTGAAAAGGAGCCAACCGCACCCAGCACAAACCCCAGGTCATCATCTGTCAAAACACACCAAACACACCGACACTGACTCACTAATACATCCCTGACATCAGCCATTAGGTCTTCCGTTTAACCCATACTCACCACAGACTGCTCAATCTGTGGACCAGCACAACAGCCGCAGAACCTAACCTCTTGGGTTCGGATCTGGCTGAAGAATTGTTGTGTTACCTCTCATCCTTTTCCTGCCCTGACAGGATGTACTGATTAAAAAACAGAATTGGTGGCTTTTGTTTTCTCTCGCAAAACATAAGATCTGCAATGCAAAGCTCCTTCTCGTATATATATATTCTATGCACCATATGCATTGCCTTTGTGCACTGCCTGTTGACACCTATGACCTATCAGACTTGAACCTGGTTTTTTGGCAAGTTGTCTCCTGACTAAATCCTTGTTTGTGTTGTATTACCTCTCAGATATACGTTATTTTGGATAAGAGCATCTGCTAAATGAAATTCTAACACTGTATAATCCAAAATCACATTGAATATTAATTACATTGAATCATATGGAATAACTGTTGCATTGTGTGGCATTTTTACAATTTACTTGTTGTTTGTGAGGGAGGGGATACCCGGTTTGTGAGGGAGGGGATACCCGGTTCGTGAGAGAGGGGATATCTGGTTGAGTCTGCATGGGGCAGTGCTTCACTGGGAGCATCATATTACATTTTCAGTTAATTGCTGAGAGTAATTTTTAAACAAAGATGAGTCCAAAGTATAATTTTGCACTCACTGTTGCAAGGGAACTTAAAACTTAGGTAACACTTTATTTTAGGGGGTCGGGAATTACCTAGTAATTTCCTAGTAATAAGGTGGTAATTATCACGTAATTTCTTAGAAATAAGGTTGAAATTTCCTAGTAATAAGGTGGTAATTATCACCTAATTTCTTAGAAATAAGGTTGAAATTACCTTGTAATTTCCTAGTAATAAGGTGATAGTTCTTATAGGTAATTTTAAAGCTAACCCTAACCCTCCCTAACCCTAACCCAAATTACAAGGTAATTTCAACCTTATTTCTAAGAAATTACGTGAAAATTATACCTCATTACTAGGAAATTACTAGGTAATTTCCGACCCCCTCCGACCCCCTAAAATAAAGTGTAACCAAAACTTATAATACCATGCAAAGCTGTCTTAAAGGCATGCAAAAGCCACTATTTTCATTTTTTGTCACTATCACACACTGTCCTTTGAGGGCTCCAGAACTTTTTCTGTTAATTTTCTGTGTGAAAAAGTAAAAATTGCTGATAAAGCAGAAAAATAAATGGCAGCCAAGATGTTAGAGAAACACTCTCCTGCACAGAAGGTTTGAGCAGTCTTGAGCCCTCAATATTGATTGCCAAGTTTCCTTTGAACAGAGTACCTAATCCCCAATTTCTCCAGTGGTGCTGAATAGTGACCACCAGGGGCAGACGGTGGATATACTGGGAAAGCCCCAGGTGAGATGGGTGCAACTGTGTGAGTAAAAGGGCAGGGCTTGAAAGGGTGTAAAAAAAAAAACTCCCCAAAACAATGAAAGGAGAGGTGCAGTTACAAGCCCATACAAATTAACTCTTAAAATTACCTGTTCCACCTCCTCCAATTTCTCTGTTAAACTCTCTCTTCATTCCTCCTACTCTCTCTCTCTCTCTCACACACACACACACACACACACACACACACACACACACACACACACACACACACACACACACACACACACACACACACACACACACACACACACACACACGTATGCAGGTAAACTATACTTTTTCGCCCCAGGGTAGTCCAACCTTGGGGTCGTCCTGGGACGTCCTCTGTGTGGAGTTTGTATGTTCTCCCTGTGTCTGTGTGGGTTTCCTCCGGGGGCTCCGGTTTCCTCCCACAGTCCAAAGACATGTAGGTCAGGTGAATCGGCCATACTAAATTGTCCCTAGGTGAGAATGTGAGTGAGTGTGTATATGTGGGCCCTGTGATGGACTGGCAGCCTGTCCAGGGTGTCTCCCCGCCTGTCACCCAATGACTGCTGGGATAGGCTCCAGCATCCCCGTGACCCTGAGAGCAGAATAAACGGTTTGGATGATGGGTGGATGGATGTTGATGGGTATTTTGTCAAAAAAAAAAAAAAAAACCCAAAAAAGCCACGCTGTGGTGTGACCAATCCTGATGAACATTTCCTTTGCTGATCATTTACTGTAGACTGCCAGAGTGACCCCACCCTCCTTGGTTTCCAGTTAACTTCAGGGAACATTCATGTGTTTGAGTCAATGACGTAAAAAAAAAGAGTAAGGAGATAGTTGTGCATGGCTAGCTGAAGACGTCTTCTGGCTAGCTAGGTAGTTTAGACAGTTTATATTTGCCATAAAAAGGTGTGAGCCAAGAACTCTCCCTATTAAAGGGGGGTACTACATTAATAATCAGATTTGGTTTGAAATGCCAGATTTAATTCTCATCATTCTTATATGAATTGGTTACTCTCGTTTGGTTTAGGTCTGTTTAGTTAAACTTTGATTTGATTACATGAAACTTAAATGTTGGGCAAAGGAGAAGGAGAGGGGAAAGGCATATCAAGAGGCAGCGGGACAGGAGGAAGGGTAAGTGTGTGGAGGTGAGAGTTGGAACTTTTAATGTTGGCACTATGACTGGTAAATGGTGAGAGAGCTGGCTGATATGATGGAGACAAGGAAGAGATTTAAGACCAGGTGGAAGGGGAGTAAGGCCAGGAGCACTGGATGTGGGTTCAAACTCTTCTACCATGGTGTGAATAGAAGGAGAAATTGGAGTAGGGTTCATTCTGAAGGAAGAGTATGTCAAGAGCGTGCTGGAGGTGGAGAGACTGTTGGAGATAGTGATGAGTATGAAGCTGGAAATTGAAGGTTTGTTGATGAATTTTATCAGTGCAAATGCCCCGCAAGATGAGTGTGTGAGGGAAGAGAAAGAAGAATTCTGGAGTGAGTTGGATGACGCGGTGGCAAGGGTACCCAAGGAGAAGAGAGTGGTGATTGGAGTGGACTTCAATGGGCACGTTGGTGAAGGGAACAGAGGTGATGAGGAGAAGGAAGGAATGGTAGGAATGGTATCAAGGAGAGAAATGTGGACGGACAGATGGTGGTGGAATTTGAAAAAAGGATGGAAAAGGCTGTGGTGAATACATATTTCAAGAGGTGGGAGGAACACAGGGTGACGTATATGAGTGGAGAAAGGTGCACACAGGTGGAGTATATCTTATGCAGGAGGTGCAG
Source organism: Lampris incognitus (assembly GCF_029633865.1). NCBI lineage: Eukaryota > Metazoa > Chordata > Actinopteri > Lampriformes > Lampridae > Lampris > Lampris incognitus. Next base: position 110,897,735 of record NC_079211.1, read on the forward strand.
TCTGAAAGAGATGGAGACTGCAAGGTGGTGATAGGGGAAAACGTAGTTGGGCAGCATCGGATGGTGGTCTGTAGGATGACTTTGGAGTTCAAGAGGAGGAAGAGAGTGGGGTGGTCTGGGTAGCGTAGTGGTCCAGTCTGTTGCCTATCAACATGGGGATTAGCTGTTCAAATCCCTGTGTTACCTCCGGCTTGGTCAGGCATCCTTACAGACACAATAGGCTGTGTCTGCGGGTGGGAAGCCGGATGTGGGTATGTGTACTGGTCACTGCACTAGTGCCTACTCTGGTCAGTCGGGGGGTGCCTGTTCAGGGGGGAGGGGGAACTGGGGGGAATAGCGTGATCCTCCCACGCGCTATGGCGCCCTGGTGAAACTCCTCACTGTCAGGTGAAAAGAAGCGGCTGGTGACTCCACATGTATTGGAGGAAGTATGTGGTAGTCTGCAGCCCTCCTCGGCTCGGCAGAGGGGGTGGAGCAGCAACTGGGATGGCTCGGAAGAGTGGGGTAGTTGGCCAGATACAATTGGAGAGAAAAAGGGGGAAAATTCCAAAAAGAAAAAAAAAGGAAGAGAGTAAAGGCAGAGCCAAAGATCAAATGGTGGAAGTTGAATAGGGAAGACTGTTGTGTGACGTTCAGGCAAGAGTTAAGACAGGCACTGGGTGGTAGTGAAGAGTTGCTGGATGGCTGGGCGACCACTTCAGAAATAGTGGGGGAGACAGCTAGGAAGGTGCTTGGTGTGTCATCTGGCCAGAGGAAGGAAGAAAAGCAGTCTTGGTGGTGGAATGAGGAAGTATAGGAAAGTATACAGAGGGAGAGGTTTGAGAAGCAGAAGTGGGATACTCAAAGAGATGAGGAAAGTAGACAGGAGTACAAGGAGATGTGGTATAAGGCAAAGAGAGAGATGGTGAAGGCAAAGAAAAAGGCGTATGGTGAGTTGTGTGAGAGGTTGGACACTAAGGAAGCAGAAAATGACTTGTACCGATTGGCTAAACAAAGGGAGCAAGCTGGGAAGGATGTGCAGCAGGTTAGGGTGATGAAGGACAGAGATGGAAATGTGCTGACAAGTGAGGAGAGTGTGTCGAGAAGGTGGAAGGAGTACTTTGAGGGGCTGATGAATGAAGGAAATGAGAGAAAGAGAGGATTGGATGATGTGATATTGAATCAGGAAGTGTGGTGGATTAGCAAGGAGGAAGTGAGGGAAGCTATCAAGAGGATGAAGAGTGGAAAGGCGGTTGGACATGACGATATACCTGTGGGGGCACAGAGGTGTTTAGGAGAGATGGCAGTGGAGTTTTTAACTAGACTATTTAACACAATCTTAGAAAGTGAGAGGATGCCTGAGGAGTGGAGAAGAAGTGTACTGGTACCGATTTTCAAGAATAAGGGTGATGTGCAGAACTGTAGCAACTACAGAGGTATAAAGTTGATCAGCCACAGCATGAAGATATGGGAAAGAGTAATAGAAGCTAGGTTAAGAGGAGAGGTGACGATTAGCGAGCAGCAGTATGGTTTCATGCCATGAAAGAGCACCACAGATGTGATGTTTGCTTTGAGAATGTTGATGGAGAAGTATAGAGAAGGTCAGAAGGAGTTACATTGTGTCTGTGGATTTAGAGATAGCATATGGCAGGGTGCCGAGAGAGGAGGTGTGGTATTGTATGAGGAATTCAGGAGTGGCAGAGAAGTATGTAAGTGGTGCAGGATATGTGAGGGCAGTGTGACAGTGGTGAGATGTGTGGTAAGAGTGATGGATGGGTTCAAGGTGGAGGAGGGATTACATCAAGGATCGGCTCTGAGCCCTTTCTTGTTTCCAATGGAGAGTTTGACAGGCGAGATCAGGCAGGAGTCTCTGTGGACTATGATGTTCGCGGATAGCATTGTGATCTTGTGAGAGTAGGGAGCAGGTTGAGGAGAGCCTGGAGAGGTGGCGGTAGAGAAGAGGAATGGAAGTCAGTAGGAGCAAGATGAAATACATATGCATGAAGGAGAGGGAGGACAGTGGAATGGTGAGGATGTAAGGAGTAGAGGTGACGAAGGTGGATGAGTTTAAATACTTAGGATCAACTGTTCAAAGTAATGGGGAGTGTGGAAGAGAGGTGAAGAAGAGAGTGCATGCAGGGTGGATTGGGTGGAGATGAGTGTCAGGAGTGATTAGCAACAGAAGGGTACCAGCAAGAGTTAAAGGGAAGGTTTACAAGATGGTTGTGAGACCAGCTATGTTATATGGTTTGGAGATGGTGGCACTGACGAAAAGACAGGAGGTGGAGCTGGGGATGGCAGAGTTGAAGATGGTGAGATTTTCATTGGGAGTGATGAAGAAGGACAGGATTAGGAATGAGTATATTAGAGGGACAGCCCAGGTTGGACGGTTTGGAGACAAAGTGAGAGAGGCGAGATTGAAATGGTATGGACATGTGTGGAGGAGAGATACTGAGTTGGTGGGAGAAGGATGGTAAAGATGAAGCTGCCAGGGAAGATGAAAAGAGGAAAGCCAAAGAGGTTTATGGGTGTGGTGAGAGAACACATGCAGGCAGCTGGCATGACAGAGGAAGATGCAGAAGACTGCAAGAGATGGAAACGGATGATCCGCTCTGGCGACCCCTAATGGCAGCAGCCGAAAGAAGAAAAGTAAGACGAAACTTAAATGCCCTAATTGAACAACTGCTGGACCCAAGAAAAGTTAGAGCCAGGGAAGTAAAATGCACACATCCATTATCTTAACCGCTTATCCTGCTCTCAGGGTCACGGGGATGCTGTAGCCTATCCCAGCAGTCATTGGGCGGCAGGCAAGGAGACACCCTGGACAGGCTGCCAGGCCATCACAGGGCTAACACACACACACACACACACACACACACACACACACACACACACACACACACACACACATTCATTCCTAGGGACAATTGAGTACGGCCAATTCACCTGACTTACATGTCTTTGGACTGTGGGAGGAAACTGTAGCCCCCGGAGGAAACCCACGCAGACACGGGAGAACATGCAAACTCCACACAGAGGATAACCTGGGATGACCCACCAAGGTTGGACTACCCAAGGGCAATAGAAAAAGCCAAAAGTGGCATAAAACATAACACCAAAAGCCTTTCAACACCAGCGGTACATGCTGGTTGTCTTGTTGAATTTACGGTTTGTCCTCTACATTGGAACCCACTTGTGATCACGAGTATATTGATCAACTACCTACACTACCGTTCAAAAGTTTGGGATCACCCAAACAATTTCGTGTTTTCCATGAAAAGTCACACTTATTCACCACCATATGTTGTGAAATGAATAGAAAATAGAGTCAAGACATTGACAAGGTTAGAAATAATGATTTGTATTTGAAATAAGATTTTTTTTACATCAAACTTTGCTTTCGTCAAAGAATCCTCCATTTGCAGCAATTACAGCATTGCAGACCTTTGGCATTCTAGCTGTTAATTTGTTGAGGTAATCTGGAGAAATTGCACCCCACGCTTCCAGAAGCAGCTCCCACAAGTTGGATTGGTTGGATGGGCACTTCTTTGAGCAGATTGAGTTTCTGGAGCATCACATTTGTGGGGTCAATTAAACGCTCAAAATGGCCAGAAAAAGAGAACTTTCATCTGAAACTCGACAGTCTATTCTTGTTCTTAGAAATGAAGGCTATTCCATGCGAGAAATTGCTAAGAAATTGAAGATTTCCTACACCGGTGTGTACTACTCCCTTCAGAGGACAGCACAAACAGGCTCTAACAGGTACTATTTAATGAAGATGCCAGTTGGGGACCTGTGAGGCGTCTGTTTCTCAAACTAGAGACTCTAATGTACTTATCTTCTTGCTCAGTTGTGCAACGCGGCCTCCCACTTCTTTTTCTACTCTGGTTAGAGCCTGTTTGTGCTGTCCTCTGAAGGGAGTAGTACACACCGGTGTAGGAAATCTTCAATTTCTTAGCAATTTCTCGCATGGAATAGCCTTCATTTCTAAGAACAAGAATAGACTGTCGAGTTTCAGATGAAAGTTCTCTTTTTCTGGCCATTTTGAGCGTTTAATTGACCCCACAAATGTGATGCTCCAGAAACTCAATCTGCTCAAAGAAGTGCCCATCCAACCAATCCAACTTGTGGGAGCTGCTTCTGGAAGCGTGGGGTGCAATTTCTCCAGATTACCTCAACAAATTAACAGCTAGAATGCCAAAGGTCTGCAATGCTGTAATTGCTGCAAATGGAGGATTCTTTGACGAAAGCAAAGTTTGATGTAAAAAAAATCTTATTTCAAATACAAATCATTATTTCTAACCTTGTCAATGTCTTGACTCTATTTTCTATTCATTTCACAACATATGGTGGTGAATAAGTGTGACTTTTCATGGAAAACACAAAATTGTTTGGGTGATCCCAAACTTTTGAACGGTAGTGTATACTGATCAAAAGTTGCTAGAACGAATAATTTCAGCACCAACACTGATTAAATCCAGTTAATGTGATCAAATGGCCCACTTAAAGTGATCATTTTGGATATGGCATGTACAGGAAAAGATAGATAAAACAAATGTTTTAACCAAGATATTTCAGGAAATGTAATGTAACTAACCACACAACATTCTATGGGGCAGTCAATTGTGGCATCCTGATGACTCAGAATCAGAATCAGTTTATTTGGCCAAGCATGTGTAGGCCTACACATGTAAGGAATTTGACTCTGATTCCTCCATTGCTCTCCATGTACTTACACAGAATAGACATACAGCTGAAACAAAGACAACAAGGGAAACAAACATTTAACTACTATGTACAGATATAGATGTATGTAAAAGAATATATTAAAAAATACAAATAAAACAATAATGACGTAACAGGAAGACAATAGTGCAATGGTACGGAGTGCGAAGATGCTGGAATAAATATGTTAACAGGTAACAGGTTACTTCATATACATGAGGTAGGTGGACATGACAGAATATGCATTACAATATACAGTACATACAGTGTGCTTATATTTATTTTTGATGATGATTGTTAAAACTGTGCTTGAACTATAGGATATGTAATTTAGTATTTGTAGGTATAGTGGATGTTCAGTGTTACAGGTATATTGTACAGGGATTGTTTCTGACACTGTATTACTATTTCAAGTGTTCATCAGAGTGACGACCTGCGGAAAGAAAAAGTTCTTGGGTCTGTTGTTTTGGCATTTTGGGAAGAGTTGGAACAGGTTGTGGCCAGGGTGTGATGGGTCTGCAGTGACGTTGCCCGCCCGTTTCCTGAGTCTGGAAATATACAAGTCCTGAGGTAGGTTGGCACCAATGGTTTTCTCTGCAGTCCTGACTGTCCGTTGAAATCTGTTCCTGTCCGGTTTGGTGGCCGATCCAAACCAGACAGCGATGGATGTGCAAAGAACAGACTGGATTACTGCAGAGTCTAACTAAACCAGCAACTCCTGAGGCAGGTTGAACTTCCTGAGCTGACAGAGAAAGTACATCCTTGCCTTTTTGATGACTGTGTCTGTGTTGGAAGCCCACCTTAGGTCCTGGGAGATTGTGTATCCCAGAAACCTGAAGGTTTCTATAGCAGACACAGTGCTGGTGAGTATGGTAAGGGCAGCAGTGTTTGGGGGCTCCTTCTGACTTCCACTGTCATCTCCACAGTATTGGGCATGTTCAGCTCCAGGTTGTTATGAGCACACCAGAGGGCCAGCTGTTCAACCTCCCGCCTGTATGCAAACTCGTCACCGTCCTGGATGAGGCCAATGAGGTCGTCTGCAAACTTCAGGAGTTTAACAGATGAGTCTCCTGAGGTGCAGTCATTAGCGTAGAGGGAGAAGAGCAGTGGGGAAAGCACACATCTATGGGGGGCATCAGTGCTTATTATCTGAGTGCTGGATGTGATTTTCCTCAGCCTCACCAGCTGTCTCCTGTCTGTCGGGAAAATTTTGGATCCACAGGTGGGGGCTGGAGCAGTGAGCTGGGTGAGTTTGGAGTGAAGGATGTCTGGGACAATGGTGTTGAACACTGAGCTGAACTGAAGTTCACAAACAGCACCTTTGCATATGTCCCTGGGAAATCGAGGTGTTGCAAGATGTAGTGACAGTCTAATGTTGACTGCATCATCCACTGACCTGTTTGCCCGGTAGGCAAACTGCAAGGGGTCCAGTAGGGGGCCTGTGATGTCCCTCAAGTGGGCCAACACCAGTCTCTCAAAGGATTTCATAACCACAGGCATCAGGGTGAGAGATCTGTAGTCATTTAATCCTGTGATTAAATCTCCTTTTTACCTGTACAGCTGAAACAGGTACTTTCCCTACCTCCCTAAGGTAGAAAATGCCCCCAGCGTTTGACTCCGGCTTTGTGACAGGGAGTGGCAATCTGGATAAACCATCTGCATTGTAGTGAGAGTCTCTTTGAGGAGTAGCATCCAAGTTTCACAGGCGCTCTTCATTGTTTGTTCCGGTACACAGAATATCATCCAGGTAGCACTGCACTCCTGGCAACCCACTGAGGATTTGGTCCATAGCTTGGTGGAACAGTGCCAGAGCTGAAGTGATGGCAAAAGGCAGTCTGCAGTATCTGAAAAGTCGCTTATGTGTGTTAATGGTCAGCATTTCAAGTGACTGTTCTTCTACATGCATTTGTAGGTAAGCCTGACTAAGATCTATCTTGCTGAATTTCTGTTCCCCTCTCAGTCCAGCAAACAAGTTGTCAATTAGAGGAAGTGGATATTCCTCTGCTGCTAGCACAGGGTTAAGTGTTACCTTAAAGTCTCCACATCCTTTTTAGGTACTGGAACAATGGGCGTGGCAGATTCACTGATCGTCACAGACTCCAAAACCCCATTCTGTTCAGGGTGTCCAGGTCAGCTTCCACCTTGGGTCTGATATCATATGGCACTGGTCTAGCTTTCATGAACAGAGGCTTGCTACCAGGTTTGACATGCAGCTTCACTGTAATATCTTCCATGCTGCCTAATTCATCATGGAAAACCTCTTCGTGTTTTTCCGATATTGCCTGCAGGTGAGTGGAACCGTGTGACAGCTTCCTTATCGCTTGCCAGTCAAACCGGATTTCTTTTAGCCATACATGCCACATTATAGCAGAATTATTTCCCTTGGTTACATAAACTGGAAGCCTTGCAGTTTGGCTGCTGCACTGAACAGTCACATCTGTCATTCCTTCCATGTGCTCTCGATGTCCTGTATACACCCTAAAAACTATGTCTGAAGGACGTAGTGGAAGGTGCCTCATGAATTTCCTGTAGATTTTGTGTGACACCAGTGACGCCTTTGATCCAGTGTCTATCTGCATTTTCACCCAATGTCCCTCCAACTTGGGTTTAGCCTAATAGCCTTCTGAGCTCTCATCCACACTCATTATCTGCACAGTATTTACTGTGTGAACAATTCTTTTCTTTTTGTGATTTACAGTGTCTCTTTTATTTTTAGTCTTTGAGCTTCTGTCTGTGGTCTTTATTTCTGCATGCCCGCTATACATGGTCTTTTTTTCCGCAGTTATGACTGTCCATATCTTTACACCAGCATGTCCAGATTTACCACAGCGAAAACATGGGCCTTGTGCATTTGATTTACCACTGCTGAGTTTGTGCAATCTCCCTGTAGCATTTAGCTGCTGGGCTTCTTTTGATGCCATTTCCATTGTTACACTAATAGTAATACTTTTTCAAGAGTTAAGTCGCTCTCTGTGAGTAACTTCTTTCGCGCTGCTTCATTTCTTAATCCACACACAACACAGGGTTGGGTACCGTTCAAATTTTATCGATTCCGATTCTGATTTTGCTTCCGCTTAACGGTTCCGGTTCTTATCGATTTCGAGTTTCGATTCCAATGTGGTAAAAAAAAAAAAGGAAAAAAAAGAGGTGAAATGTTTAGATAACAAAAACATCTTTATTTTTAAGCATTAACTGAACATAAACAATGTAAATACATAAACACCTCATCCAAGGAAAATACTGGTGTCCAAACAACACAGTCATATTTGTAGATAATTAGTAGTGGAAAATGCTCTAATCTCTCATATATTCCACCTGACAACAACACAGTGGAAAGCAGTAACGGTTGAACCATTTGTGGATAATAACATTTTGAGCTTTTTGTTGCTCGTAAGATGTATGTATGTAGTATGACTATGCAACAAATAACTCGAACAGTTTTTCTTCAGAAAGATCAGCATATCAGTCTTTTCAGGTAGTATGTGGGATCTTTCTATATAATGAGAAATAGTGTCTCCAGCAGTGGAGAAAACCCTCTCACTTGGGGTCGAGGAGGCCTGCACGAGGAGGCCACACTTGTTGTTCCACCACCAGGCAGCAGGGTGATCAGATGTCACTGTTGGTGGCATCTCTTGGTACATCTGCAGCTCTCTGTCAGTCTTGTGCTGGACGGACGTGGTGCTGTCTGATAATGATATTTTCATCTTCAGGTCGTGTTCAGCAGCAAAAAGCTCCTCCAGTGGAGACTTTATAGCCCCCTTGCAGGGAGGTGGCTGCTCCTCCTCTTCCTCACTCTCCTCAATTTCTCTTTGTTGTCTGGCTGCTTGGACTCAGTCAGCTTTCCTGCCATCAGCTTTTCCTTGACCCGGTCCCAGACAGTGCTGTCCTCCACTTTGTGCTTGAAACGTGGGTCTAGTGCAGTGGCCTCTTCAAGGAAGTGTCCGATGTCATCACCCTGGTACCGCTTGGAGAGGTTTTGCCAGACAGCCTGCTTCAAGCTGGACATAAACACTGTGTCTCTCTCTCCTACAGTGAAGTGCTTCTGAAGAATTGGAAGGACCTGGCTGCATGTGGGGCTCTTTTCGGATGAAACACAGAGTGTGGATATGAATAGCACTCTCATCCGCTGGATGAACTCCTTTCCCTTTCTGAAATCTTCATCCGTGAGTCGAGCAAGTCAGTCCCTCTCCATGGGCTTTCTCGGATGCTGGTCTAAGCTGTCTGCTTGGATTGCAGGATACAACTCAAGGAATCATTTCAGCATCATGCAGAGGGAATTCCAATGAGTTCGAACATCCAGGATTAGGGAGTGTTGAGGGAGATCTATGAAACAAAGAAAATCACACATGGAGTTAAAGTTGATAATGCATAGAAAATTATATTAATTTTTCATTTTAATTTTAACCGCTATTGTCCTATTCTTTGTGTGTGTATTTAAATGTGTTTTAAATACATTAAAATAAATGTTGGTGCTTTGTGACAGACAAGTTATCAATATGAGATCCAGTTTTTATGTGTGTGTTTAAATGTGTTTTAAAATTATTTAAAATTAATTAAATGAATTGCTGTTGCTTTGTGACAGACAATAAATTTAAGTAATATGAGATCCAGTTTTTATTTGGTGTTGTTAGCGACATTAAGATATGAGATGTATGTTATGTTATTTGCATTGTGTTAACAAATGTATTTTTTCCCGTAAAATGTACATAATAGTTCAGTTTTAATGAGCTGTCCTGTAAAAAGGTCAAATGAAGAGAACTGAGGGATGCTTACTTAGGACTTGTTGCTTCTCCCGGAGCACAGGCTTTGCCATGGATGTCCGCTTCATCCAGACAACAACATCCGTGATCTTGGCAGTCCATTTTGCCACTGATGCCAGAGAGTAGACAGTTTGTGCAGCAAAATTTAGTGTGTGGGCAAAACAGCCTAGCTTTATGAAATGTAGCCTTGTTATCGCCACATCCATGTTTGTGGCATTGTCAACAGTGACAGCCACTATTTTATCCAATATGCCAAATTCTTGCAAGATGTCACTAATTTCTTCAGTCACCACTGGTCCTGTTTGTGATGTATAGACTGCCTTTGTTTTGAATACTTTTGTCTCATCTGTCCCTCAGTGAAATAGTGTGCTGTCACTGTAAGATAATGATCTTGGGAAATGCTTGTCCAGCTGTCGCTGGTTAAAGCAACTTTGCTAACATCACTGAGCTCAGATATTTAAAACGTTAGACTTTTCCACCTTGAACCATGCAGGAATCAGTTGATTGCTCAAACTATCGCTGGAGGGGGGGATGTATTTTAAATTTAGACCCTGGTCATCTCCCTGCAAATAAAAATTCAACATGACAGTAACTGTTACTGCACAAGAAACCTACCATCATCACACTTTTTTTTTAACATTTAGACTTAGACTACTTTTATTGTCATTGCCTTATATGCATGTCTCATACATACAAGGGAATGAAATTATGTTTCACAAGGACTACAGTGTTGCATAAAAACAAATAACACACAATAAATGTTAAAAACAGCAAGTGCATTAAAAGCAAAAAGAACTAAGCATCACAAGCACACCTGACACGGACAGTGAGAAAGGCAGTCAAAAAGTCATTTTGTGGAAGGTCTAAGTGTTCAGGCTGTTGAGGAACCTCACAGCCTGAGGAATGAAACTATTGCATAGTCTGGTGGAGGCAGCATGGACGCTCCGGTACCTCCTGCCAGAGGGTAGGAAGGTGAAGTGGATGTGGGAAGGGTGGGTGGGGTCCTTCACCATGCTGAGAGCCTTCTGGGTGCACTGTGTATCATAGATGACCTGGATGGATGGGAGAACAGTTCCTATGATCTTTCCAGCTTTCTTCACTATCTGCTGTAGGGATTTGCGGTCAGAGGCCTTGCAGTTCTCATGCCAGACAGTGATACAGCTGGTCAGAATGCTCTCTATGGTGCCTCTGTAGAATGTGATGAGGATGGGTGGGGGGAGACTCGCCTTCTTCAGACACCGCAGGAAGTGAAGATGCTGCTGGGCCTTCTTGGAGAGCACAGTGACATGTGAGGACCAGGAGAGGTCTTCTGTGGGGTGAACTCCCAGGAACTTAACACTGCTGACTCTCTCCATGTCCATACCATTGATGGTCAGAGGGGTATGGTGGGCGCTGGTCTTTCTAAAGTCAATAATGACCTCCTTAGTTTTTCCTATGTTTAGGAAGAGGTTGTTATTTTTGCACCTCATCACCAGTTGATCCACCTCCGCTCTGTATGAGGATTCATTGTTGTTGCTGATGAGACCTACCACTGTGGTATCAACAAACCTCATAATGAGGTTGGAGGTGGATGATGCTGTGCAGTCATGAGTCTGCAGGGTGAACAAGAGTGGACTGAGCACACAGCTCTGTACACTGACTGTGGCCTCCCTGTGAGGAAGTCCAGCAACCAGTTGCAGAGGGAGGTGTTAAGGCCCAGCTGGCTCAGCTTTTTGATCAGTTGTTGTGGTAAGATTGTGTTAAAAGCTGAGCTGAAGTCAATGAACAACAGCCTCTGGTATGATGGTGGTAGACCTGAAACACGTGGGGATGACTGCCTGGAACAGTGAGATGTTGAAGATGTCAGCAAGGACATCTGCCAGCTGCTCAGCACAGTCTCTGATGTCTCTGATGGCATTTCCTACCTAAAGAGGATTCGACAACTGAGAATGGGTGTAGCCCTTTCACCACAAAAGCTGTTACCGCTCTGTGGCACGCCTCGGTTTTCTCTTTGGTCATACTTCCTTTTATTGCCAAAGAGAACGGTTTCTCGCGGCCTGCTGTCTTCCCGGGCTCTACTGGAGGTGCTCGCGACATGTTGGCGCGTTTGATCAGATTTGAGGTGCAACCTGCCTTGCAGCTAATAAACTTCCCACATTTACTGCACTCAGCCTTATTGTTGCTTTCTTTGGCAAAGTACAGCCACACTTTGGACCGTTTACCGTGGTCCACCTTTCAAACTGCTGTTGTGATGCTAGTCAAACATGCTAACCACTAGCTTGTATCAAAACAAATGGACATGGACATGCAGGCGCGGTTGTGTTGATGCGTAAGGTAGACAGGTCCTGGCAGATATATAAAAAGCCGTCAGGTCCTTGCTGACATACGTAGCCGTTGTTTGCAATAATAAAGATTTATATCTCTTTTAGGAACCGATAAGCAGAACCGAAATTCAACTTTTTTTTTTTACCTTGCTAAAATACAAAGGTAAAACAACCAGGCTCTAAAAGTGTAGCGTAAAATTGTGGCTAAAAACTAGATAAAAATGACAACTTATGACAGAGCTTCTAGCGGTAAAACACAACGCAGATGTATGCACATTTCAAGGGGTGTATATTCCTGAATAGCACCACTTGATGTTAAAAGGGTGGTTTCCAGTTGCAAGGGAAAGCCCTAGATGACCAGCGCCCTTCCTAACTGCAGATAACTGCTGATTACCCAGTCAGGTTCGTCCATGCGGGCTGCAGTCACATTCCTTTTTTTGTCAGGATGCACTCTCCTAGCTTTCTGTCTTCCCAGACTAACCCACAAGCCAGCCAGCAGGGCAGTGGTTGGATTACACCAGGCCATATCCAAGCAAGCATGACTGCTGGGATAGGTTCCAGCATCCCTGCGACCCTGAGAGCAGGATAAGCGGTTTGGATAATGGATGGATGGGTATCCAAGCAATGGGCATATCAACTCTGAGGGCCACTGAAGCTCCAAGATCCCCTATCATGTTAGCCTGGGGGGTGCAAGATGCCCTGTTACTATGTGTGACCATGGCGATACCTGGCAGGAGTCTTGGTGATGGAGAGGCTGTGCACTGGCAAGGGAACACACTAAGGAAAACAAGTTCCAGTGTGTACCTAAGTGGGTACAAATGCTTGTCACTGGGGCAGTACCTTTCTGAAATACAATAATGTACCCATGTAAAGACATTTCATTGTCTTAAGCAGCTTTGTTACCTTTCAGCTTATGGAAAGATACATATTGATCCTTCAAAGTAAAATATTGTACCTCTGTTGCTGTAATATACCTATGACCACAGAAGTGTACCTCTTCTGTACCTTAATTTCTGAGAGTGAACGCTTATACACCAGGCTTTTTCTCCCAATTCACCATAAAGGTTAGCCAGCGGAAGCAAGCTGTAGGCAAGGGGATTGTAAGCAGATGGGAGGTAGATATGCCCCTTTCCTCTAAACTACTGCACTACTACGCCTGGCACATCACAACACCATGTGGGCCTAGGCAACTATGACTAGGCATCTATATATATATATATATATATATATATAGGCATCACTGCACACACACACACACACACACACACACACACACACACACACACACACACACACCAACAACATCATCATCACCGGGCAGCACGGTGGCCCAGTGGTTAGCGCTGTCGCCTCACAACAAGAAGGTCCTGGGTTCGAATCTCGGGGTTGTCCAACCTTGGGGGTCATCCCAGGTCGTCCTCTGTGTGGAGTTTGCGTGTTCCCCCCGTGTCTGCGGTGGATTTTCTCCGGGTGCTCCAGTTTCCCCCACCATCAAAAAGACATGCATGTGAGGGTTAATACTCCTGTCTGTGCCCCTGACCAAGGCAACGGAAGAAAGAAGTGGAGTTGGTCCCCGGGCGCTGTACGGTGGCTGCCCACTGCTCTTAGCCACACAGCTAGGATGGGTTAAATGCAGAGAAAGAATTGCCCCACGGGGATTGATAAAGGAGTAAAATCAAATAAAATAAATAAAATCATCATCATCATCAGTGGTCATTCGTGGTCCAGTAGGACCGTTCTCCCTCTGGATCCCTCTGGGTCCTCAGTTGGGCATAGAGGCCGATCCTGGAGCTGCATAATGGGAGGACACCTGCATGGAGTGGCTGATGTGCCTGCAGCCACCACACGGTCCTTGGCAGGGGGTGGCCGGAGTCCAATGACATGGAGAACCAAGACGATTGGGGACCACCCTCTATTGCAGCCTTCATCTGCCTACACTGCCATTGTGACCTGGAGACATCTTCTGCGAGTTCTGCCGTTGAGGTCTTTGTTGGATCTCTGTTGGATGGCGCTTCGTCTGGAACCTCCTCCCCCTTGACCCGTCCACCTTGGGTGATCCTACCAGGAGCCAAGCTCCGGATGGCATAGCTCTTGGGATCATTGGTACACACAAACTCCTCCACCGTGGCAAGGTGGGGATCCATGAGAACACACACACACACACACACACACAGAAATATTCCCTGAGGTTTCTAATCCAGTCCGCCTTGCTACACACGGACAGTCCTACAGACTGGCCATGTCCTTTGGAAAAAGAAAAGGAGGCTTCTGACTGTTGGTCTTTCGAGCCCCAGGCAACAAGCTACCTAGGCAGGTTTGGCTAATTGGGGAGAGACTATCACTCATTCAATGTTAAAACGTTCCTGACTTATACCCTCAAAGCTATCTCATTACTACAGTGACCTGACCCCCAACTCTCATCCCGCTGCTTGATCAGATAAAACAGTCCAAGGGAACACTCAGTCTGGACCAGTACATTGCTACTGAGAAGGGTCAAAACATGGTGGACAACACTGGTAACTGAGAACAGCTTAAGAGGTTGACAGCGAACATTAAAAGATGGATCTCACCCCCACTTTTTTCCCATCCATCCATCAATTATCCAAACCGCTTATCCTGTTCTCAGGGTCACGGGGATGCTGGAGCCTATCCCAGCAGTCATTGGCCGGCAGGCAGGGGGACACCCTGGACAGGCCACCAAGTCATGCCAAATTGTATCCAGCCAATTACCCCACTCTTCCAAACTGTCCCGGTCACTGCTCCACCCCCTCTGCTGATCCAGGGAGGGCTGCAGACTACCACATGCCTCCTCCGATACATGTGGAGTCACAAGCTGCTTCTTTTCACCTGACAGTGAGGAGTTTCACCAGGGGGATGCAGCACGTGGGAGGATCACGCTATTCCCCCCAGTTCCCCCTCCCCCATGAACAGGCACCCCGACTGACCGGAGGAGGCGCTAGTGCAGCGACCAGGACACATACCCACATCCGGTTTCCCACCTGCAGAAATGACCAATTGTGTTGTAGGGATGCCCAACCAAGCCGGAGGTAACATGGGGATTCGAACTGGCGATCCCCATGTTGGTAGGCAACGGAATAGACTACTATGCCACCCGGACGCCCCATAAAAGATGTTCTGAACATACGTTCAATCTATTCAAAGATGCCACTGTTTTTAGTGACTACACCACCAGTAGGTGATCTTAATAACCTTTAAGCCAGGTTTAAGACTCCGTGCCATATTATTTTAAGTCCTGTTCATACACATCACTACAAATTCAAACTTAAAAATCTGGAAAAAAACCACATCTGAGCCCAATGCGGTTTAAATTTAGTTAAAATCGAAACTTGTTTTCTGCACACTGTGCTAATCTTGCTAACAGATAACAAAAAAGATTTCCAGCAGTAGTCTGATACCATTTCCGCAAGCCCAGCATATGTACTTATTTTTACAAACCAGTTTTCTTATCACATGTAGCCCTGCTCTGTGCTGGAGATGAGTTTTTAGACATAGTTGATGTAGTCTTTAAAATATCTCTGCTGATATTTAACCCCGGGGTGAAGTTGAGCTTCTCTGCTCCACCGACAACCTCCTGTTGTCGTTTGATCCCTCTGTCAACCAGTGCGCCGGAATGTAACAGATGAAGAGTCACTGAAAAGCTGACCTTCTGCCAATCACAGCGCAGCAACTTCAGACATACACACAATTGCAAATGCGCACGCGCACACACACACACACACACACACACACGCACACACACGCACACACACACACACACACACACACACACACACACACACACACACACACACACACACACACACACACACACACACACACCCCACAAACTCTCACTCATACACACCCCCACACTCACAATGTATGCAAACAATTGCACACGTTTGCACAAACATATACCAACACACACAAACACACACAGAGGACAGTTTGATGCAGGGGGGGGGGGGGTCAGGGTTTTTTTTTCATCCCCTCCAGACACTTAAAGGGCAAGCCTCCCCATTCCAGCCCTCACCACCTTCTACAGGGGCACCACTGAAAGCTAACCTATGGCCGCACTTCTAACCAACGGCCTCACCTCATGGTTCAGTAACTGCAGAGCGACCGAACACCACCAGCTGAACAGGATGGTGAGGACGCCTAGCAAGATCATTTGTGCCCCTCTCCCCTTCTCGTTGGAGATTTACCATCATCACTGTGTTCGCTGAGCCTCCAGCATCATTAAGGACCCCCACCATCCTTCTCACAAGCTGTTTCCCTCCCGCCGTCTGGGAAGAGGTACACAAGCATCTGTGCTACATCCAGCAGAATACTAAATAGCTTCTACCCACAAGCAGTCAGGATTATCAACAAACTGATGTGTTGTAGTACTCGAGTCCAGGACTCAGACTCGAATCCAACATCAGGACTCGTGACTCGACTTGGACTTGAGCACTGATGACTCGGACTTGGACTCAAACACTAGGGACTCGAGACTCGACTCGGACTCAAGGTTTAGTGACTCGACTACAACACTGGTGTGTGTGTGCACATGCTTGCGAGTGCATTTGTTTGGCTGTTGTGTCACAAAGTAAATAAACTCCCTTTGAAGTGGTGACAGCTGTGTCATTTTTGTTTCAGGTTGACCTTTTTTATTTGTAGGTCTGCTTTTTATGGTGCCAGAGTGGAGCACTGGAGCCCATGTTGGAACTCGACTCAGACTCAACCTTGATGACTCGGACCCGAACACTTGGGACTCAAGACTCGGATTCGAGGTTTAGTGACTCGACTACAGCACTGCCTCCCACACACATGGACATGCCGATCCTACTACCCTCTACCCCCCCCCCCCCCCCCATCAGTGCTGGTCACTTGTCGACATTTAAACTGAAAATGGAACGTTAATTGACTGTGGCGCACCTGAATGGACTGTGTGGTTAACTGTTTGTGCTTTTTGTGTTGTTCTCTCTGTTGTTTTGTTTTTAGTGGTATTGTTTTGAGGGAATTTTTGGATGTTTATTTTTATCTTTGTTGCACCGCTGTGGGCTGGAAGAAACGGCATTTCATTTTCAATGAAAATGACAATAAATTAAATCTTGAAATCTTGAATACCCGCACCCACCCGATCCGTTATGAGAGCCAATCTGCCCCACCCGACCCGCTAAAATATGTGTTTATTACCCACCTGAACCTGACCCACAAACCTCCAAATTTAGCCTGGGCAACAGCAAAGTTTCATTTTTGGGCTGTTTGTCCAGCATAAGACACTGAGTGACTGCTAGGTATCGCTGTAGCATCTTAGCCCAATGGTGCCTGGGTCTAGGCTGCTGAATAAAAACCCAGTCGGCATCAGAACAAATCTAACCGGGGGGCATTAGGGAACTGTGGGGGGGTACAATCTGCCGTTCAAGAACTCTATAATGCAAATGCTGCTAATGCATTGGAACAGAATGGTTGGAACAGAAGAAGTAAGTAAAGCTATTAGGGAACAGTGCTTCTAACTTATACCATGGCAGATCGGTTGATTTAAACCAAATTGAAATTTTGTGGATGTGTGCTGCCCAATAATACATTTGGAAACTTGGGCGAGATAGTCCACCATTGAATTTGCATCTTTGAAGTAGGGATGTCCCGAGCTGATCCTCGGTATCGGGTCGATACTGGCCCAGAATGCTGGATTGGATATTGAAGGGGAGAAAAACATATGATCCGAGACCTATCCGATACAACCCATGGGGAAATCTAGCTTAAACCATCGCCTAAATACTAGTATATTACACCATCATCATCAGCATCATCCTTCTTCTTCCTTTTTTTTTCTTCTGGCTTTCTTCTTCATATTAGCACTTCCCGCGCCACACGCCTCCAGTTCAAGACGGTGGAGTGAGCAGCAGCACCCTTGCAGGCTCTGGTTAAAAGTTTTCATAAAGTCCTTGAAATGTAAACCTTTTCGTGCAATAACCTAATATTGTTTAACCAGATTACTTAGTATCAAAGTACCTTGAAAGAATACTCTATACTGAAGTACTAAACACTTTTGGAACGAAGGAAACAACATGTTTGTTAGTATGACTGACTTTGTTAGTATGACTGACCTCAACTACAACCTAACAGCTGTCCGTGAGGCGAGTGATGACAGCGACATAGAAGAAATTGATGTGGACGAAGAGACTTCTAAGGAAGAACGAATAAATTGAACTCACACGCCAATTATTAGTCTGAAACCCAAGAAATTGAAAGCGCAACGTGATAATAGGAAGGTGGATGACAGTACAGCCGCAGCAATGCTCCATGCAATGCAAGCTCTGACCCGAAAGATGGATGAACAGACTGAACTTTTGAAAAAATTTGAAAAACGCACTGAAGCCAACACAGTAGCAACTAAAGAGAACAGCCACTGTGCTTCGAAAGGAAATCAGTGAGCTGCAGAAAGAAAACAAGACGCTAAAGGAATTCATGTGTGGAACAAGCTCCCTACATAAGATGAAGGAATTTGAGGCTGATTGGTTTGTCAGAGAAAGATGGAGAAGACACAAGAGAAACTGTCATTGGGATTCTCACAAGAGTTGTACCACTGTCTGCAGACCGGGTGCGCGAGACGGTGGATACTGTTCACCGACGGGAGCAAAGGGCAGCGCTGCTACCTCTAACAACACACCGAGGGCAATTATAATCCAAATCGGGATGACAACTGTGCGGGATGACATCTGGAAGAGATAGAGATGCGAGAGTTTGCAGCGAGATGCACATACGCTTCAAAGAAGATTTCTCAAAATAAGATCGGGAGGCTCGTACCAAACTGTGGCCATTGGTTCAGGAAGCTAGGAGAAAAAGAAAGAGAGCTTTCCAGTTACGCACTGATTGACAACTGAAGAGTAGACCCTGAATAAATAAACGTTTTTAGGGTTCCTTTGTTCTAAACAGGTATGCTGATATTGTTAGACTTTTTCATTTTGTTCATATGCAATTTAAGGTTATTGCACTAAACATGTCTGATAAGGACCAAGTTACCCATTCCTGTGCATCATTAAATATTTTGCGCATTTTTTAAAGGTTACTGACAAGTTAAATGTTTTCTTTTATATCGTTACTAGGAGAGGTACCCAGCGTTGCCCGGGGAAAATGTTCTCACCAAAACAGCCAACACAATCTGATCTTTACGATATAATCGATGATGAAATATAGGACAATTTATGATTTGCCGAAGTCTCCACAAAGCATCATTGAAATGCCTCTTTTGCAAATCACATTTACTTGGTTTTTGAAATATTTTTCGAACTGTGCAATCCTTGGAAAGTGCTGATTCTAAAGATACCCTTCTTTTTGTTCTACAATGAGTATTTCTAGAGTTTTAAGCGAACATACAAACATACACTCTTGCTTTATATACACTGCTCAAAAAAATAAAGGGAACACATAAGCAATGCAATGTAGCTCCAAGTCAATCACACTTTTGAGATATCAACCTGTCCAGTTAGGAAGCAACACTGATTTGTGAATCAATTTCACCTGTTGGTAAATTGTTTAATTTCCACCAGGTGGAAATTAGACAATTTGCAAGACAACCCCTATAAAAGGAATGGATTTGCAGGTGGTGGCCACAGACCATTTGCCTGTCCTCATCTTTTCTGGCCGATCTTTGGTTAGTTTTTCATTTTGCTAGTGCCCTCACCACTAGAGGTGGCATGAGGCGGTATCTGCAACCTACAGAAGTTGCTCAGGTAGTGCAGCTCATCCAGGATGGCACATCAATGCGTGCTGTGGCAAGAAGATTTGATGTGTCTCCCAGCACAGTGTCCAGAGCATGGAGGAGGTACCAGGAGACAGGCCGGTACACCAGGAGACGTGGAGGGGGCCGCAGGAGGACAACAACCCCGCAGCAGGACCGCTATCTGGTCCTTTGTGCAAGGAGGAACAGGAGGAGCACTGCCGGAGCCCTACAAAACGACCTTCAACAGGCCACTAATGTGCAGGTTTCTGCTCAAACAATGAGAAACAGAATGCATGAGGATGGTATGAGGGCCCGACGTCCACAATTGGGGCCTGTGCTCACAGCCCAACACCGTGCAAGCCCGATTGACCTTTGCCAGAGAACATCTTGGTTGACAGATTCGCCATTGGCGCCCTGTGCTCTTCAGATGAGAGCAGGTTCACACTGAACACATGTGACAGACGTGAGAGAGTCTGGAGACGCTGTGGAGAACGTTCTGCTGCCTGCAACATCCTCCAGCATGACCGGTTTGGCGGTGGGTCAGTGATGGTCTGGGGATGCATATCCTTGGAGGGCCGCACAGACCTCTACGTGCTAGCCATAGGTACCATGACTGCCATTAGGTACCGGGATGAGATCCTCAGACCCATTGTCAGACCATATGCTGGTGCAGTGGGCCCTGGTTTCCTGCTTATGCATGACAATGCTCATCCTCATATGGCCAGAGTGTGTCAGCAGTTCCTGTATGTCGAGGGCATTGATGCTATGGACTGGCCTGCACGTTCCCCAGACCTGAATCCAATCGAGCACCTCTGGGACATCATGTCTCGTACCATCCGCCAACGCGATGTCGCACCACAGACTGTCCAGGAGTTGACCGATGCCCTGTTCCAGGTCTGGGAGGAGATCCCTCAGGAGACCATCCGTCGTCTCATCAGGAGCATGCCCAGACGTTGTAGGGAGTGCATACAGGCATGTGGAGGCCACACACACTACTGAGCCTCATTTTGAATCGTCTTGAAGAATTTCCACAGAAGTTGGATCAGCCTATGTTCTCATTTTCCAATTTGATTTTGAGTATGATTCTGAATTCAGACCTTAATGGGCTAATGATTTTGATTTCCATTGATCATTCTTAGGTTATTTTGCTCTAAACACATTCCTCTGTCTAATAAATAAAGATTTTCAGCTGAAATATTTCATTCATCGAGGTCTATATTGTGTTTTTAGGTGTTCCCTTTATTTTTTTGAGCATTGTATATAGAGAAATACTAGGGGGTTGAAAAATATGTGAAGTGTAAGGCAACTTTTCTTTTTTTGTAAGGAGCAAAGGGCAAATTGTGTGTTCTTGCAAGAAAATCATTCAGTTAAAACAGAACACAAATTATGGAAACAGCAAAAAACTCTGTTTTCTTTAGTCATGGGGCATCGCATTCAGCTGGTGTAATGATCTTGTTAAACAGGTTCCATGGATGTGTAATTAACTACAGAAGTGATATTAATGGTCATTGGATAATGCTGGTGTTGGAAATGAATGAGGTAAACTATATTTTGTTACATGTATATGGGTACAACAGAAAAACCCAGAACAAAAATGTATTCACATCCCTGGTTGTTGGAGGAATGGAAAGTATCTTACACAACTGATAAAATCATAATGGGAGGAGACTTTAATGTGGTTCCTGATCTCTGGTTTGACTGCCTTCCATCAAGGGGACAATGTCATAATCAAGACAAAATCATAGTTGAATTGGTCACAAAAGCAAGTTTGACTCATGAAAAATCCCACTACTACTACACAATACACCTGGTTTAATGCATCTAACAATGGCCAGTGTTCAAGGATAGATTATTGGTTGATCTCAAATACTTTAGTGGGAAATCTCTGCTTCACCTCTAACTGATCATTGTGTAATCTTGTTGTCCTATTTGTTGTGTAGGAATGAGTCTAACCTCAGCTGTATCTGGAAATTCAATAATAACCTTTGGGGAAAATGTAGATTTTTGCACAGATGCCAAACAACTGGTTAAAGAAATTTCTGAACTGGAAATGGGAGTGATTCAAATTTAAAGTTAGACAGATTGCGATTAAAATAAGTAAATGATCCTCTAAACTTAAAAAGCAGAAACAGTGAGACATTATAAGTGATATTAACAGATTATGTTATGAAACGGAATTATCAATGGAGGAACAAGCTAAATTAAACAATCTTCAATCCCAATTGGATAATATATATTTGGAAAAACCAAAGGGGGCATTTATTCATTCAAGAGCTCGGTGGATTGAAGAAGGGGGAAAAATTGTCTTATTTCTTTAGTCTGGAAAAACAAAGACAAACCAAAAATTCAAAAGTTGCTTATAAATGATGTTACTGTCGAATATCAAGACCAAGTAAATGAGGAAATAAGAGCTTTCTATAGTAACGTGTACAAATCCAACTTTTCCAAGGAAAATTGTCTGTTGTTTTTTGAAAAAAATTAGAGAATTTAATAAAATGGTGGATAATGAATTTAAACAACATATGGAGGATAAGCTTAAGATTGAAGATGGAAAGAGCAGTTCTGAAGATGTCTACTGGGAAGTCACCAGGACTTGACGGTTTAACCATGGAGTTCTTCACGTTTTTTGTTTTTTTTTGGAGGACAATAAAGTGTTCCTGATTCCCGATATATATAAGACAACTATTCTATAATGCCTTTTTAGAATGTATTTCAGCAACAAAAAAAACCCAAAAAACAAAACTTTGTTCCACAACGAAGCAAGGTCTTATCACCCTAATCCCAAAAGCCATCAAAGACAAACTTTCATTAGTCACTTGGAGACCGATAACTATTGGCACATGTTTATTCTAATCGATTAAATGAGGGCTTAACACAAAAGTCGATGAATGTTAATCAGCCTTTATAAAAGGTAGAACTATACCAGGCTCTTACTTGATATGCTTGATTACCGAAACTTAATTGATACAGATAGTTTTGTGTTATTGCTTGATTTTTATGAGGTGTTTGATACCATCGAATATTCCTTTTTACTGTAAGTGCTACACGTTCTGGGTTTTGGAGAAAGTTTCTGAAATGTATCTGAGATGTTTTACATTGACATATATAGTTCTGTATCTTTGAACCATGTAATGACCCCTAGATTCAAGATACAACGTGGTATTCGTCAAAGGTGCCCAAAATCACCAACATTATTTTGACCACCCAATTACTAACAATGCTTATTAATAACAATCCCGAAATTCAAGGTATTTCTATTTTTGACAAGGAATTTAGAATTAGTCAGTTTGCAGATCACACATCCATTTTCTTAAAAAAAGTATTCTATAGTAAAGAAAGCCTTAATACAATTTCATAATTCTCTAAGGCATCAGGATTATCCCTGAATATTAAAAAATTGGAATTACTTCCCATTCATTCATGCACAGGTTCTCAGATTGCTTCAATTAGAGTTGAGTCTGAAGTTAAATATCTAGCAATAACAATATCTAAAAATTTCCTTAGAAGAGAAGACATTAATATTTCTAATCGCAAAAGTGATATGACGAAATCTCTCAGTCACTGGCTAACCAGAGATCTTACTATTTTTGGTAGCGTCATCTTATCTAAAGCAGAAGGTCTCTCCAAATTAATTTATCTGTGTCACTCCCTTTAAGTTTCTTCCAATAATATTAAAAAAGCCAACTCAGGTACATTCCAATTCGGAAAAATAAAACCCATTATATAAAAAGATCACAGCTAGTTAAAGAGTATGATAAGGGTGGTATTAAAGCTTTAGAATTTGAATCAATGGTTGGAACGCTTAAGATTAAATGGCTAAAAGCATACTTAACACAGCCAACTTCTGTGTGGTTTCACATACCAAGGTCCTTGTTTAAACAAACTGGTGGGCTTGATTTTGTTTTAAAATGTGATTTTATGCAAGATTCCTATCACGTTGTCAAATTTCCAAAGACAAATTCTTCAGTTTTGGAAAAGGATAATGAAAATGATATTTAGTCATAATTTCTCTCCTCATGGTTCAACTTTATGGAACAATAGAGTGATTACAATAAATAGTGATTAACGATTGTATTTTATGTAATAACAAATGTAATAATAAGGCGATCAGTGCTATTCTGAAATCCAAAGTGTTTCATGATTATAATAAAGAGCTGTATGTGCATGTTCCTAATGTGAAGACCTTGTCTATTATGGTGAAAGCACATTCTAAAGTTTACCTGGTTGCAGATTTTCTTAAGAAAAGGTTTAAATTTGAAGTGGATCCTTGTACATTTTATAATGGAACAGATGAAACTTTAGAGCATATGTTCTTCTATTGCCCTGTGTCTAAAAGATTTTGATTCGATTTGAAAAATTGGATTTCACTTAGGGTAAATAACATTCCATTCTTTGACATTTCTCATATTTTTTTTTACATGGATAACCTAAACTCATCTATTTCTGATATGATTAAAATCATTATTCTTATGGGTAAATATCATATTCATTGTAGTAAATGGAGAAATAATTATTTTTCTCATCTCTTAAAAGAATGTATTCTAACAAAGTAGCAAGAAAGGTTCATGGGGACATAGCTCGTTTATTGTTTTTTTGATTTGTGTCCCCATGGTTTAAGCCGTTTGCTTCTTCTCCGCCCAGTGATTTAGAAAATTATTTTAATCTACATACTTATATATGTACTTTTTGTAGAGCCCCCCTATTTAATTTTATATATATATTATGTCTACATTTGTTTAGATAATGGAAATATTGTGTTATGTTATATGGCTTATGGTTTTGAATGTGTGTCAATAAAAAAAGTGAGAACAACAGTAGCCATTTAGTCGCATGTGTATGAGCGTTAACTACCTGTGAAATGGTCATGTCAGTGGTGTGGAAGTATTTCAGCCTTAAAGAGGAATAAAATCCAACAGCCAAATGCAAAATTTGCAATGCAAATGTTTCGTGGGTTGGCAGCGCTGTTTGTCGGTTTAACACCACAAACTTAATGAAGCATTTGGAAAAATACCATGCAGAACAACACCAGGAATTTCTGCATGCAATGCCTGCAAAGAAGAGCAAAACGCCCCAACAGCAGACATTGATGGGATCAATAAAAAAGCGAGAGAAACTGCACCCAGACAGCAACGACAGGAGAAGCTGAAAGTAGTAGTAGTAGTAGTAGTAGTAGTAGTAGTAGTAAGTAGTAGTATTAGTAGTACAAGAGTAAAACAAAATATCGGATGATATCGGTATCAGCAGACTGCCAAAGCTGTGGTATCGGTATCGGCATCAGAAGTAAAAAAGTGGTATAGGGACATCTCTACTTTAAAGTACAGATTTTCAGATTCTGGGTGCCTTTCCATACCATAGAAAGCTAGAAATAACTTGATCAATTGCTCTAAAACAATGTTTCGGCAAGAATAGGGGGAGACATGTAAACAGAAAAAAGAATTTAGGCAAGATGTTTATTTTAACTGTGTTAATTCTTCTAATCAATGACAGGTAAACTTCCCCATCTTTGAAGGTAAGAATTCATTTTAGACACTAAAGGGGAGAAATTGTTAGGGTTTGTGGAAGACCCCAAGCGCACGACACCAGACAGAGATGGGGTTAGCCGAAAACTGGCGTACTTTATTCAAACATAGGAAGGCAATGAGCGACAAGGAAAAAACGGAAAGTCCAAGGGGGAAAAAAACTCGCGGGTAATCCAAACGGGAACAGGGCAGGATACTTCCACGGGGAAACCTTGCAAGGGAAAACATGAACCAAGGGCTGGGATGAGTTCGTAGAGAAAAGGACCGTGAGAGGAGAGTCGCCGCTACTGCGGGGAGGTTACAACACGAACTGACAACGGGCACGTGGGAGGCCACCAAACTTAAGCCCAGCCCTGATGACTAAGCCTGGCCCTGACGAGCCGATTGGCTGCCGGCGTGGGGCGGGCGGGCCACGGCGCGGAGTGGGCGAGCCATAACAGTACCCCCCCCTCCACGGGAGCCACCAGGCGACTTGCCCGGCTTGTCGGGATGGGAATGATGGAACTCAGTGAGCAGCCCAGGGTCCAGGATGAGCTGGCGGGAGACCCAGCTACGTTCCTCCGGACCGTAGCCCTCCCAGTCCACCAAATACTGGAACCCCCGTCCTCGGCGCCGGACATCCAGCAGCTGGCGGACCTTCCACTGGGGGTGACCATCCACGATCTCAGGGGGAGGCGGAGCTGGGGCCGGAGGCATCAGAGGACTGTGGGAGACAGGCTTAACCCGAGACACATGAAACACGGGATGGGTCTTCAAGGAAGCCGGAAGCTTAAGACTCACCGCCGTGGGGCCGACAAACCGGGGGTTCAGCTTCTTCGCGGTGGACTGAAGCGGGAGATCCTTCGAGGACAGCCACACCCTTTGGCCTGGTTGGTACGTAGGTGCTGGGGACCGGCGTTGGTTGGCTCCCCGACTGGCGCGCTCAGCTGCCCGGAGCAGAGCGGCTCTGGTCACCTCCCAGACGCGACGACACCGGTTCAGATGAGCCTGCACGGAGGGAACCGCCACTTCCGACTCCTGCGCAGCAAAGAGAGGCAGCTGCTAGCCCAGGGACACCTCAAAAGGTGAGAGGCCGGTGGCAGAGCTGACCAGGGAGTTGATGGCATACTCGACCCAGGGGAGGAACCGGCTCCAGGAGCTGGGCTTCTTGGCGGCCATGCACCGGAGGGCAGACTCCACGCTCTGGTTCATCCTCTCTGTCTGTCCGTTAGTCTGTGGGTGATAGCCAGAGGAGAGACTAACAGAGGCACCCAACCCCTTACAAAAGGCCCGCCATACCTGGGAGACGAACTAGGGCCCTCGGTCCGAGACGACGTCCAGGAGAAGGCCGTGGGGACGGAACACGTGGCTCGTCAGGAGGTCCGCCGTCTCAGAAGCCGATGGAAGTCTGGGGAGGGCCACCAGGTGCACTCCCTTACTGAAGCGGTCCACCACTGTCAGGATCACAGTGTTACCCTGGGAGGGCGGCAGTCCGGAGACAAAATCCAACGCCACATGGGACCAGGGCCGGCTTGGAGTTGGGAGGGGCTGCAGCAGACCCGTGGGTCCTGGTGAGAGGCCTTGCTGCGAGCACAGACGGAGCAGGCCCCTACGAATCCCTGACGTCGTTCCTCATGGTGGGCTACCAGAAACGCCGAGCCAGAAAGGTGAAGGTGCGGTGGACACCCGGATGGCAAGCAAACTGACTGGCATGGCCCCACTGGAGAACCCGGGGCCGGACTGCGTCCGGGAAGAATAGGCGGCGTGGAGGGACGTGGCTCGGGGCGGGATGGGAGCGCAATGCCTGCCTGACCACGGTCTCGATGCCCCAGGTAACCACGCCAACCACCCTGGCCTCAGGAAGGATGGGAGTCGGCTCCTCTGTAGCTGGCTCCGTCCTCGGGTGTTGTCGGGACAGGGAGTCTGCCTTCGTGTTGCGGGACCCGGGGCGATAAGTCAGCGTCAAGTCAAACCGACTGAGGAAGCTGGTCCACCGTGCCTGCCGACCATTGAGGTGCTTGGTTGCCCGGATGAACGTCAAGTTCTTATGATCCGTCCAGATGGTGAACGGCTGTTCCGCCCCCTCCAGCCAATGGCGCCACTCCTCCAGAGCAGCCACCACTGCCGGCAGGTCCCGGTTCCCGACATCGTAGTTCTCCTCGGCGGGGAGGAACCGGCGAGAGAAGAAGGTGCATGGGTGGACCTTCTGGTCAGACGCTGACCGCTGGGAGAGGACAGCCCCCAACCCGGTGTCTGAAGCGTCCACCTCTACGATGAACTGCCTCTTGGGGTCGGGGTGGAGCAGGACCGGGGCGCTGGTGAACCTCTCCTTGAGGAACTGGAACGCAGAGCGGGCAGCCGGGGACCAGATGAACGGCTGGGAGGGGGAGGTCAGCCTGGTGAGAGGTTCTGCCACGCAGCTGTAGTTCCGGATGAACCTCTGATAGAAGTTCGCAAACCCGAGGAAGCTCTGTAATTCCTTCCGTGATGTGGGATCGGGCCAGTCCACCACAGCCTGGATCTTGCGGGGGTCGGCCCGGGTCTGTCCCCTCTCAACGACGAAGCTCAGGTAGTCAACGGAAGGGGAATGGAACGAGCACTTCTCTGCCTTGACGAAGAGCCGGTTCCGGAGGAGACGTTCGAGTACCCGGCGGACATGCTGGACATGTTCCTCGAGGGTCCTG
Source organism: Lampris incognitus (assembly GCF_029633865.1). Lineage (NCBI taxonomy): Eukaryota > Metazoa > Chordata > Actinopteri > Lampriformes > Lampridae > Lampris > Lampris incognitus. The sequence continues at coordinate 110,925,392 of NC_079211.1, forward strand.
GAGAAGATGAGGATGTCATCGAGGTACACCACCACAAACTCGTCGAGCATGTCGCGGAGAATGTCATTCATGAGAGCCTGGAATACCGCCGGGGTGTTGGTGAGGCCGAACGGCATGATAGTCCATGGGCCAGACGATATTTCGGTACACTCAAGGTGGCAAAACTTACTTATAATTTTTGAAAGGATCCATGTCTGTAGATGATATTTTGGTATGATAACCATTCCTGAGTGGCAGCTGTATCACAGTTATCAGCTCATGAAGTTAACCACCCGCTAAACTAAATTGCATTTTAGACGCTGGTGCATATCCTGGTTTAGCCTCATGGTCAGGACATTTTTCAATGTTCTATAATATTGTCTTTGGTATCATTTTAAAGGGGACCTTCTTAGCTTTCATTCAAGCCCTGTTGTGGATATTTCTCACAAATATAGAGGTCACTTGAGCTCTTCAACCCGTCAATAACACACATCTTTCTGCAATTTTCGCCTAAACTATATACTTTCTTTTAGCCCTGTGGCATCTAGGAATATCAGGGACACAAAACACAAAAACTGGAATACTCACAGGACTGTAAAGATTCAGAAAATGTATAATATACCCATACTATTTCATTGTGTGAGGTGATTGTGAGCCTTAAATGAGAACTAGACCAAAGCCAGTTAGGTCACAAACTGGTCTCTATACATTTGTTTAAATACACAATCAAAATACATGATAAAAAGGAATACCATAGTGAGGTAATGAACTATTTTAATATTTTAAACAACATTGACATTTACATATACTTAGTCAATGATACATGTAATCCCATATCATTAGTGAGTATATGTAATGGTAATGGGTAGGGTAATGGGTATATGTGAATATGGTTACATTATTGTTATCAAGCTCTGGGTAACCAAGTCCAGAATCAACATCCTGTGCATCAATAGACTACTACCACAGTAATACCATCAGAATCATCACACTGTCATTCATCAAACTGCTCGTTTCTCTCATCATCTGACTCCCCAAGTTCAAAGTCCAGTTCTGGACCATCCTGCTGTTTTTGGTTACTGCAGGTCTGTAACCTGCACATGTCTGTGCATGGAAGTCCATTTGACAGGCACATGCAGCTTGGCATTTTGCATGAATGCACACACTTGCATGTTAGCATTTCCAAGACCACATCTGGTGCAGGTGGGGAGCGCATCCAGTAAATGGCCAGCTTGCCTTCATCGTCTGTCCATCCATACTCAGTAGGGCTTGGCACCACAGGGTTAGCCTGCAGACAGCACTTCCATATTGCTGCCTGATAGTTGGCTCGTTGAACATGCATAAAGAGACAGTCTCTACATGGTGGCAGCTGGCTGGACTCAACCTCTCCCCTTTTGGTGCAGAAGAGCTGGTAACGCAGTTTGTTCACCTCAGCAGTGCTGCTATTAGCAACATACATCCGACAGGTGAACTGCTCAATTTTCTGGAACAGCTCATCACTCACATTCCATGTCTGTCCCAGTTGACTAAAAGTCTCTTGGCAGGAAGTGTGCTTTCTCACTATCTTCAGGGCATTCAGCTTCCCTCGACCAGCGAATGCACTGACAGTGTCGCAGCCTGTGAAGGCATGTAAGCCAATTAAGCTGTCACAGATGCTGTCTCCAAGTGAACTTGCCAGTTTGGTGATGTCGACAAACCGTGTGCGGTTCTGAGACCCACATTTCTGGTAGATGGGACAGGTGATGTCCTTCTGGAAGCCAAGCCAAAGCACCATGACATCAGTGTCCTCAGCTGTGATGATAACTGACTTTGAGCCCGCATTTGCTGCATGCAATGCATGCAGGAGCAGACGGGTGTCAGCTTCTTCATGTGTGGAGTGCAGTTCTGCTGCTTCCTCACACCCATCTTCTGTCAACTTGTAGCAGGTTTCCTCACAGGTCATGTACAACACCTTGCCATGCAGCATAGCTCTGTATCGTGGGAGTTTCCACTCTTCCACCAGAAACTTGATGAGACTGGTCTTGTTGGAGGAACTGCACAGACATTTTCTCCACTGCTGGACGTGGTGTCCCCCTGCAAGATTCTTGTACTGGAGAGTGATGTCTCCACCCCGGTTCAGTCGTTCAGCATCTTTGATCGAAGTCTGGTGATAGGCATCAAAAACAACATCACTCCTCCCACTCTGTGCTCCCTCATGGAGGACCTGGGTCAAGGCTGACTCTGCCACCTGTGCAAAGGTTTTGTTGTTGCCATTCATTTTTTGGACCAGGCTCATCCCATCAATGATGGAAGTAGATGGGATTGGGATGTCTTCTGCAGGAGATACATTCTTTTCAAGCTCTCTGGCAAGTGCAGCCTTGTTTGTTTTTCGTAAGGACCCATCAGCATTTGCCAGTGCCCATGGTAGTGGGCCCAATGGGTAGGCAAGGACATCCTTCAGATTCACCTTCCTGCTTTCAGCCACCAGGATCATGTGACTGAAAAGGTTTCTATCTGCCTTCAGAACCACATCCTGTGCTTTCTTTCCATGAGCTTGTTTTGTGCTGACATTGGAGAATGTTTTCAGACTTTGCTTGGTCATCTTGTCGTGGAATTTCACAGGTGGTGGGTCTGCATCTAACCTTGTTTGCTGGAATGCTTGGTAGGCCTCTTCTCCTTTCTCAAGAGCTCTCAAGAGATCTATGGTCACATCAGGTGGAGCCATGTTGCCAGTGGAGAGGCTAACCAAATCAATCTCATCAGGGGACATAGGATTGAGCCAGTTATTCTCCATAAGGTCCATGAGAGACTGGACATCTGCTTCATCTCTCTTGATCCTTGGACTCTGTAGATCTGGATGAGACCATTTGCACCTGCCTTGACCTGTCAGGTCTCTCAGCTGTCTGAGGTACATGCTTCTATACTCAGCTGTGAGATCATATTTGGTCACAGCTCCTGGCTTCAAGCTGAATCCCTTTGTCCCTCCAGCTGTTTGGGTGTCTTTGTTCACCGTTTCTTCTATAGCTTGGTCAACAGGGATTCGGCCAAAGGGATTGGTGGAGCCCAGTTGGACTGAGAAGCCTCCTTCCATGAATTCTGTGTACACATCTGGGTGTGTGATGGGCAGCTCAGACATCTGGGCGTAGTAGTAGGGGAGGTAGCGTGCATAATTCATCCTGTCATAAGCAAAGCACCATGGGATCATTGCTCGAATGCTAGCCAAGTGTAGCATCCAGTCTCCCTCTCTGGATGCTCGGATGAGCCCCAACAAGATTTCAACCATGTCCAAATAGGACATCCAGAAGTTCGAGAGGCTGCCGTTTCCACCTCTAAGGAACTCACGGTAGACTTCAAATAGATCCATGATGCGTGTACAAGAGCTGTTCTCGAGGACCTCCTTCAAAGCATGTTGTGAGACTTCTTTCCCAAGGCTGTCAATGGTCTTCAGTGTCTCATTCAGGTGAACCATGTCATTCCTGTGAGTTTCTTCCAACCAGGACAGGAAACCATTCAAGGTCAGTCGCATGAGAGCCTCATACAGGAGCTTGTGTAGTCGCACTGCCCTGTTGTACTTGCGGCCATCCATAACACCAGCAATTGAGCCTTCTGCAATCATGCCAGACTCACTGCAGAGGTCTTTGAGTGCAGCATCTTGGAAACGCTTTCCTATTATTGCCAGCAGTGTGCAGATGGTGTGGAATACCCCAAGCCTAACGATGATATCATGGAACTTGTCATGGTGTTTCCATGTGATCTCGACAGCCTTCGCATACAGGGCTTGGTCAAAGACACAGACAATCTTCCTCAGGCCTAAGCACTGCATGATGCTCAGTGACTGGTTAAGCACCTCGTTGACAGTAGACATTTGTGTCGCTGGAGCATTGATGGTAGGCAGATAGCCTATATTGTCGGGGATGACCGTCATCTCTCCTCGAGTCAGGATGTTGAAGCCTGTCCAGCTGCTGACTGACTGTTCTTCTTGTTGTGACATGCGTGCTAGGACCCAAAGAAGGTTTTTCTCTCTGGCAAGCTTAGTATTGGCTGCAGTATCGGCATCTGACTTTTTGCTTTGTGGTGGCCCTACCCGTTGTCCAGCATTGTAAGTTGGTAACATTGGTGGGGGTCCATCAATGCTTCTCTTCTTTGTTTTGGGAACAGTGGGCATGGGTTGGACAGGAAGTGGGTTGACTGGCTTTGCTTGCACAGCAATCCCATTGACTCTGTGAGATGTTCCCTCACCACTGACAGTTTCTTCAAGACGGTCGATATTGTCCCAGGCTAAAGTTGTGAATATGCCAGGATGGATGTTAGCTGGAAGGGCAATGCCACTCCCTGATGATGAGAGTTTCTGGAGACACAGGGCAGTGTTGATCTCTTCCATCTGTGAATAGGACACACTGTGACCAAGTCGGTTGAGGATGTTTATCAACTCTACATTTCCTGTCAACGATTTGACACTGAATGGCAGAACAATGTGCTTGGAAGGCTTGGTATTTCCACATGTCTCTGCATATACTATGTCATGGCCAAATGACTGCAGAAGGCACTGCACTCTCTGGGATGCATGATCAGGATCATTTGAGCCTGTGAGTAGAGAGTACAGGAAGATAATGAGCGACTCTGGAATGGTAGGACATTCTGCTTCTGGTTTGACTTCAGGCGGCCAGGTTTGAGGAACATCTTGACTTTTAATGTCTGCTCTCAATTTGATGGCTGCTTTGGCTATAACATCTTGTGCACTGACACTTTTCAGGGTCTGCAGCTCCCTTTTGAGAGACTGATTTTCTTTGGCAAGTTCCCTCATGGACAAGTTATCGGGATAGAGGAGGAATTATCCTTTCTCATCAGGGAATATCTGCAAGGCTCCAGCAAACTCACTCTCCAGGTTTCGCCTTATGTGCTTCTTGGTTGATTCCTTGACTTGGGTAATGCCTTGGGAGTTCATTGAAGCTACCAGTCTAGAAGAGAGATCAGTCATTGTCATCACTTGAGGATTGCCAAAAAGCTCCATCCTGATGAAGAGGAACAGATCATTGTATGCCTTATTCACAGCAGCTTCATACTGGGCTGCAGCATCATCATCTTCATTGCTGGCAACCTCTCCTTTGGAAACCTCTTCTTTGGTGTAAAGTCTATAGCATGACCTGTGGTAGTGCCCTTCAGCTGCTACAAGGTCTCTACTCACAATGGCAAGGATTCTGCTGTCCCTTTTCTTTGTGGCTGCACTCCTGATCTTTGCATCAGCTCGCAGTTCTCGACACTGCACCAGTACTTCTCTCGTATTCTGTCTCTTGGAATATTTGCTGTTTTTCTGACAAATATGCACTCTGCATCATAAGTCCTAGATGTACTTGGAGCATGTCGAGCTACTCTCTTAGATTGTTTCTCTTCAGCAGAGACACAACTTTTCTTTTCTTTTGCAAGGAGGCCATCAAGAATTTGCTTCATAGTGAAGATACTGCGACACTTTCTGTGGTAGTAGATTGCTGGAATCTGTCCCTCAGGAATGTCTTTTGCCAGTTTCAAAACTAGTGCATGATTTCGTATCTGAGCTGCCCTGAGCAGAGTTCTCCATGAGTCGACACTTTGTAATGAAACCAGCTTATCTGTATCATCAGAACAGTGGATAATGCACTCCACCCGTGGGCGCTTTGGTATTGGGTAAAAACTTGCTTGTTCACCAGTGGCCATATTCAGTCAGTTTTCACCTGCCACATACAAACAAATACATGTAACTTAGGTGTATGAACACTACTAAAACAAAGTTTACTTTGCTTCACCAGCGTCATATTACCATTATTTATCTTACATAGCCACAAATAGATACATTACCTAGTTGCTATGCAACAGCTGTATTTTGTCCACATGAGGCCGCTAAAATCAACACAAGATGAAAGTTCCTCGTAGCCACTTTAACTAATCATATTAACATATACATTAAAAGAACATGCTAACATTATGGGAAATTAGCTTACAATCTTCTCCAGAGTGAGACAAGAAGATAGATACCAGTTTCCTCTATATGTGTTTAGTAGAAAGCTATCTGGCTGCACGTTAGCCTAGCTTAGCACAATGAATGGAAGTACACAGTACTGGTTATCCTTGGTTGTTGGCCAACTAAGAACTGTCCCAGAGTTTAAGCTAGGCTAATCAGTACCAGGGGTGTTGAAATGCTATATTTGTAAAAATCTGGGCAAATACACAATCGTGAGAGGCACAGAAACAGGTTTCCTGAAAGAAAAATGAAATAGCTGCTCATTTGGAAAGGTTATCATGTATTATTTTACTTCTGTTAGTGTACCAAATGAAATGGCACCAGTGAAGTTGTGTCACCTTGGGTGATATCGATATCTGGTCTGACCCATGGACTAACTGGCTTTGGTCTAGTTAGTTTCTTAGTAATAATGCCCTTCTAATTTAAGGTTCACAATCACCTCACACTTGAAATAGTATGGGTATATTATACATTTCCTGAATCTTTACAGTCCTGTGAGTATTCCAGTTTTTGTGTTTTGTGTCCCTGATATTCCTAGATGCCACAGGGCTAAAAGAAAGTATATAGTTTAGGCGAACATTGCAGAAAGATGTGTGTTATTGACGGGTTGAAGAGCTCAAGTGACCTCTATATTTGTGAGAAATATCCACAACAGGGCTTGAATGAAAGCTAAGAAGGTCCCCTTCAAAATGATACCAAAGACAATATTATAGAACATTGAAAAATGTCCTGACCATGAGGCTAAACCAGGATATGCACCAGCGTCTAAAATGCAATTTACTTTAGGGGGTGGTTAACTTCATGAGCTGATAACTGTGATACAGCTGCCACTCAGGAATGGTTATCATACCAAAATATCATCTACAGACATGGATCCTTTCAAAAATTATAAGTAAGTTTTGCCACCTTGAGTGTACCGAAATAGGAAATTTTGGGCTCTGGCCTATGGACTATGACCAGGTACTCATAATGACCCCGGGGCGTCTTAAAGGCTGTCTTCCACTCGTCCCCCTTCCGGATCCGGACCAGATGATAGGCACACCGGAGGTCCAGCTTAGGGAAGACTGTAGCCTGGGTGAGGGGCTCAAGGGTGGAACTCATGAGAGGAAGGGGGTACTTGTTCTTGACGGTTATCTCATTGAGTTGGCGATAGTCAATGCAGGGTCGGAGGCCCCCGTCCTTCTTCTTCACGAAAAAGAATCCAGCTGCCACCTGGGAGGACGAGGGCCGAATGAGCCCCGCTGCCAAGGACTCGGAGATGTACTCGTCCATTGCAGCTTTCTCGGGGATGGTCAGACTGTACAGACGACTGCTGGGAAGGGGTGCCCCAGAGTGGAGGTCGATAGCACAGTCATAAGGTCGATGAGGAGGAAGAGATTGGGCCCGGGTCTTACTGAAAACCTCACCTAACTCATGGTACTCAGGGGGAACAGAGGAGAGGTCGGGAGGCGGGTACTAGGGGCACGTCGGGGGGATGGGGCGGGAGCAGCCTGGAGACATTGGGCATGACAGGAGGAGCTCCACTCCATGATGGTACCGGAGGCCCAGGCGATGTGTGGCTCATGCGGCACGAACCAGGGGCGCACTAGGATCACAGGGACTAACGGGGACTGGATGATGTAGAACCGAAGTCTCTCCACATGGTTACCTGCTATGGTGAGAGAGACAGGGTGGATGCGTTGGGTGACGCTGGCCAGGTAGCGCTCGTCCAGCGCGAAGGCCTCCATGGGCTTCTCCAGTGTCTCTAGCGGGATGTTAGCCTGGGCCGCAAACTCCGAGTCCAGGAAACACTCATCAGCCCCCGAGTCGAGGAGTGCACCCACCGTGAGCCGCTGGTCAGCCCAGGCCAGGGTAACACTAATTAGATGGTTCCGTGAGGCAGGACGGCGGGAACAGGAAAGTCGGCTCACTAGGATCTCCCGGGGCCCCAGTGAGCCTACTCTTTTGGCTGAGTGGGGCAGCCGCTGATCAGATGTCCCTTCTGGCCACAGTAGAGGCATTGACCCACCTTGAACCGGGCCTCCCGTTCGGCCGGACTAAGGCGCGTGCGCCCCAGCTGCTTAGGTTCCTCCCCCATCGTGGTCTGGGGCGCGGGGGGAGAAACGGCCACAGGGAAAGTGGGGCGAACAGGAGTAGGGATCCTGTTAGGAGTGCTGGACGACTGGGGAATGGAGGGGGATCCACGCAGGGCTCGCTCGCGCCTCCTCTCCTGGAGGCATCCGTCGATGCAGATGGCGAGCTTGATCAGGTCCTCGAGGGAGGGGGGCTCCTTCCGGGTGGCTAGGTGGTCCTTGACAGCCTCGCTGAGACCTCTCCGGAAGGTGACCCGAAGTGACCGGTCGTTCCAGCCGCTCTCAGCTGTGGCCAGCCTGAACTCCACCGAGTAGTCTGTGACACTGCCACTGTCCTGCTGGATACTGCTCAGCCGAGCACCAGGGTCCTGGCCACCGACTGGATGGTGGAAAACCTTCCATAGTTCTGCCTCAAAGGCCTCGTAGGTGAGGCAGAAACTGGCCTTCATGGACCAGGAAGCAGTGGCCCACTGAGCTGCTCGGCCTGTGAGCAGGTTGGTCACGTAAGCGACCCGGGCAGCATCAGACGTGAACATGCTGGGTTGGTGCAGGAAGACCAGCTCACACTGCATGATGAACGTGGCACAGGTCTCAAAGTCGCCATCAAACGGTCGTGGGCTGGAGAGGCAGGGCTCCCGGGGAACTGGGTTGAGCCCCACAGGGTTAACCGGGGCTGCGGGCCCAGGGGGCGGGTTACCCACGACTCCAGGGGCAGGCTGGCCCGGTGGCTGGATGGTGAGAGCCGCCGTGATGGTTTGCAACTGCCGCAGGATCTCTGCTTGTTGGCTCGCCAACGCCACCTCCTGCCTCGTTAGGTTACCCACACAGGCCTGGAGGGGCGGGACCCAAGTCTGAAGATCTCTCACCGCAGCGGAGGCCGCATCTAGCTGCTGGGTGTGGGAGTTAGTCAGGCGGATCTGTTCGATGAGGGCCGCTCGAAGCGGGCTGGCCGGTATGCTCTCCGTGTCGGCTGGGGTCGTCATGGTCAGTTCGAACTGTCAGGGTTTGTGGAAGACCCCAAGCGCGCGACACCAGACAGAGATGGGGTTAGCCGAAAACTGGCGTACTTTATTCAAACATAGGAAGGCAATGAGCGACAAGGAAAAAACGGAAAGTCCAAGGGGGAAAAAAACTCGCGGGTAATCCAAACGGGAACAGGGCAGGATACTTCCATGGGTAAACCTTGCAAGGGAAAAACATGAACCAAGGGCTGGGATGAGTTCGTAGAGAAAAGGACCGTGAGAGGAGAGTCGCCGCTACTGCGGGGAGGTTACAACATGAACTGACAACGGGCACGTGGGAGGCCACCAAACTTAAGCCCAGCCCTGATGACTAAGCCCGGCCCTGACGAGCCAATTGGCTGCCGGCGTGGGGTGGGCGGGCCACGGCGCGGGGTGGGCGAGCCATAACAGAAATTGGCACAAACGAGGGAGGTTAGTGGTTCTGATTACATGGATCCCCAGGTGTTTAAAGCCAGAGGGGCTCAATTTACCCAATTTCCCCTCAGGGATGAATAAAGCATTCTGATTCTGATTTAAAAGGGTTATCAGAACATTTAAGTTGTAATGTCGGAGCATTGACAGGAAAGCATTCAGTCTTTGAGATATTTACTTTATAGCCTGAGAATGGGCCAAATCTCTGAAGGATGGCTAGAATAGCTGGTATAAAATGGTTTGGATCTGAGACATAAAACAGTAAATCATCAGCGTAAAGTGATATACCCTGAATTCCATGCCCAACCATGATATCCAAGTAAAGATGGGAGAGGACCTTAGAAAGATTGACAAGGGCTCTATTACTAGCACAAACAATAGGGGGGATAAAGGACAACTTTTACAGGTGCCACAAAACAAAGTGGAAGAAACTGGACTGAATGCCATTGGTGGCGATACTAGTTTGTGGAGATGTATAAAGTAAGCGTATCCAGGAAATAATGACATTTCCCAGCCTAAATTTACTTACTACAGTAAACAAGTAATCCCATTCAACACTGCTGAACGCTTTTTCAGCATCAACTGGGATCACTACTGCAGGAGTTGTTGTGGTAGTTGTAGAATCAATAAATCCACCCCCCCTTTTCTCCCCAATTGTACTTGGCCAATTACCCCACTCTTCCGAGCTGTCCCGGTTGCTGCTCCACTAGGGATGTAACGGTTATCGGTTTAATGATTAACCGCGGTAAAATTCCCGACGGTTAGTATTACCGTTTCAAATTTTAATTATCATTAAAACCGTGTTTGATTACCGCGCTTTGAAAACCTAACGGTAAATACTGTCCAGCATCGTCTCTCAGACGCAGGCGCGCAGGCGCAGCAGGCAACGTGGGTTTGTTTTGCCTCAATGAAACATGGAAGGCACAGGCAGTGACGGCGCTCGGGAGATTTTTTCGCCTACTAAGAGGACTAAGTCTGAAGTGTGGTCGTATTTTGGTTTTTATAAGAGTGCTGAGGGAAAACTGATCGAAGAAGGTTACCCTGTCTGCAGAACATGCAGAAAGAACATCGCTGCGAAAGGGGGCAACACCTTTAATCTTACGAGTCATCTCCGTGACCACCATCCACAACTTTACAGCGAATGCAAGGTAAGTTAAATTTTAGCTGAATGCCTGATGTGGGGACGTCGGAATGGGGGAAAATGTCATGGTTTGCAGGTCTAACTTGCTAATAGCTTGTCAATAATGTAAACTTGAGCTTTCATGTTACCAAACGTTACTCTTTGTGAGAGCCGACGGTCCGTCCCACTGGCTAAAGTTAGCTACTCGTGCCACTGGCTAACGTTAGCTACTCGTGCGTAGTACGTTCTTAAGGAAAAGCAAGGAAAAAACCTCCACAGGACTCCGGTGTAAAAATATAACAAAACGAAAATGTATTCCGGTTCCACGGCGAAATCTTCATACAGGAGTAATCAAATAATAATTTCCTAAACTATAACTAAGGCTGGCTATTACTGCCACATTATTACTACGGCTACGGTAAGAAAACTGCATAGCTTCAGTCTCCAAAATCACCGCCGACTCACCACTCACAAATCTAGATGCTTCCTGGTTCACGTACACAGAAATTTGCGCTCTTCCTAAAGTGACAGTAGCCCTAATGTTCAACATGAGCACTGAGTTAAATAAAACTGTTTCATATGCTTATCTATACCAAAACAGCATTCCTAATGCAGATTATATCCAAAGCTATCAATGTAAACATTATAAACATTATTTAAAGTAACTAAGAAAGGCACGAACTGAGAAAGCCCCTTGGATGAGAGGCGAAACGTCTTCACGGATATATACCAAGTCCAGTTGCACTTGATTCAACTCCTTTGGATAACCATGACCTGGATGAATGAGAACATTCACAGACAATGTGAAGAAATTTCTTTTTGGCTGCTGTTTTCTTATTTGCAATGTGCACAAAGTGCAGTTACCTCTCATGGCCACATGGTGACATCTTTAATGCACATTTGTATGGTTTTTTTCATATGTTTACATAAGGAATGTTATTATTTTTATTATTTTAATGTTTATGCAAACAAAAAGTGCTGCTAATTTTATTTGTGGTTTTCAAAATAAAACTTGGTGAAATGATTTCCGTGTGTGTATCAATACTTTTTGAACATTTTCAGCACATTTTAACAATACCGCGATAATACTGATAACTGTGATAATTTTGGTCACTATAATCGTGATATCAAATTTTCATACCGTTACATCTCTATGCTCCACCCCCTCTGCCGATCCGGGGAGGGCTGCAGACTACCAAATGCCTCCTCCGATACATGTGGAGTCACCAGCCGTTTCTTTTCACCTGACAGTGAGAAGTTTCACCAGGGGGACATAGCGCATAGGAGGCTCACGCTATTCCCCCCAGTCCCCCCCCCCCAAACAGGCGCCCCGACCGACCAGAGGAGGGGCTAGTGCAGCAACCAGGACACACGCCCACATCCGGCTTCCCACCCGCAAACACGGCCAATTGTGTCTGTAGGGACGCCCGACCAAGCCGGAGGTAACACGGGGATTCGATCCAGCAATCCCCGTGTTGGTAGGCAATGGAATAAACTGCTATGCTACCCGGACGCCGAATAAATAATAATTAAGATGGTACAGACATTATAGAACAGCTGGCGCCCCTTTATAAATCCGGTTTGTTCATCTGAAACAATAGTTGGGAGGATATTTTCCAACCGATGGGCCAGAGCCTTAGCTAGGATCTTAGCATCCACATTCAGTCTTTGTCTTTTTCTAGAAGCAGACTTATGGAGGCTTGTCTTAAAGTAGGAGGGGGAGAGCCTTGTTGCAGCTATTCCTTATATATAGAATGCAAAAGTGGGGCCGGATAAGCCTGAAATCTTTTAAAAAGTTCAACCGCAAATCCATCAGGGCCAGGCGCTCTATTGCCCTGCATGCTTTTCAGGGCGATGGTGATTTCCGCTAAAGCTAATGGTGGATCGAGTTGTTTAGCAACCTCAGGGTTTACAACAGGGAAATTGAGACTATCTAAGAAAGTGTCAGATGGATATTCAGATTTATATAAAGAAGAATTAAACGAGCAAAAGACAAAGTTGATAGTGGTAGAGTCAATATTCAATGTGCCTTATGAATCTTATCTGAGGGATCATATGAGAGGCTCCCTGGCGGTGTAGTTGGTGAGCCAGGAGCTGGCTTGCCTTATCCTCATGTTCGCAGTATGCGGAACGTGAACGCAAAAGAAGGTGCTCTGCATCAATGGTTGTGATGAGATCAAATTCAGTCTGTAAATCAACACGACGTTTGTGTAAACTGGGACAGTGGCAAGTAGCAAGTTGTTGATCCAATTTACTAATGCTGATAGAGAGCTCTTGTAGTTTGTCTTTACGGGTTTTATTCAAACATGCAGAGTAGGAGATGATTTGACCCCGTAGCTATGCTTTCAGTGATTCCCATAGCAGTGAGCAAGAGACATGTTCCGTCTTGTTCTGATTTATAGCAATAAAGTCATCAATTGAGGCTGCGATAAATTTATTGGATTTATCGCCTGACAAAAGCAAAGTATTGAACCTCCATAATACTGAGTACCGGGGTTGTGAGGAAAACTCAATATCCAAAGAAAGACGGGCATGGTCAGAGATGACAATAAGATGGTATCTAATGGTCAACACACTGGAAATTAGTTTGGCATCAATGAAATAATAATCGTAGAAAAAGACTGATGCATGTGTGAAAAGAAGGAAATATTCCTTGATACGGAGGTTATAGAATCTCCACGGATCAATACAAATCATTCTTAGACATGAAATCAGAAACAGCTCTTCCGTTGCCTACCAACACGGGATCGTCGGATCGAATCCCCGTGTTACACTCCGGCTTGGTTGGGCGTCCCTACAGACACAATTGGCCGTGTCTGCGGGTAAAAAGCCTGATGTGGGTATGTGTCATGGTCGCTGCACTAGCGCCTCCTCTGGTCGGTCGGGGCGCATGTTTGGGGGGGGGCTGGGGGAATAGCGTGAGCCTCCCACACACTACATCCCCCTGGTGAAACTCCTCACTGTCAGGTGAAAAGAAGTGGCTGGCGACTCCACATGTTTCGGAGGAGGCATGTGGTAGTCTGCAGCCCTCCCCAAATCGGCAGAGGGGGTGGAGCAGTGACCGAGACGGCTCAAAAGTGTGGGGTAATTGGCCCAGACGGAATTGGGGATAAAAAGGGAGGTTAATAAAAAAAAAAATAAAGATAGTATACAACTCATTTCATCGTCATTGATCAAAGTGAATGATTTCAATAAACCAGTATCAAACAACGTTAACAATATAAAACAGATTTATTTATTTATTTATTTGACGAAAAGGTTTTCACTTTTAATTAAATAATTAAATTTTTTAATAAAACACAGAGTTTGGCATCAAATGCCTGGCCTGCGGGTGGCGGCAGCACAATAACTCATTTGTGGGGGCATGGCCCGCGAATGCTTCCCCTGCCTGTCTGTCTATCTGCCCATCTGTCTCTCTCTCGCTCTCTCTCTCTCTCCTCTCTCTCTCTCTCTCTCTCTCTCTCTCTCTCTCTCTCTCTCTCTCTCTCTCTCTCTCTCTCTCTCTCTCTCTCTCTCTCTCTCTCTCTCTCTCTCTCTCTCTCTCTCTCTCTCCTCTCTCTCTCTCTCTCTCTCTCTCTCTCTCTCTCTCCCTTACACTCACACACACACACACACACACACACACCAGCCTCTTCTTGCTGACCAATAAAAGGGGTTTGGCGGTGCAGGCAAAAGCTAGATACCACTTAGGGAAAAAAACTCCAACTCGTAGGTGAAGCCTCAACACTCTAAAAACACATGCACTGACCAAAACCACAATCACAAACTGATGGCAAAGCTGCTTAAGTGTGTGTGTGTGTGTGTGTGTTTAAGAGAGAGTGTGCGTGACAGAGAGAGGGGAAGAGAAGGTGGACTAGTAATGCACAGCCTAGCCTATTGCACGTGATGTTTCTGTAAATCACTGACAACTTAATCCCCGTGTCTGCATGCGGCATCCTCCCACAGTCCAAAGACATGCAGGTCAGGTAGATCAGCTGTACTAAATTGTCCCTAGGTATGAGTGTGTGTGTGTGTTGGCCCTGTGTGATGGTCTGGCGGCCTGTCCAGGGTGTCTCCGCACCTACCGCCCAACGCCTGCTGGGATAGGCTCCAGCGTCCGCGACCCTGAGAGCAGGATATGCGGTTCAGATAATGGATGGATGGATGGATACTGGATGAATGGACTTATAACTTACTCTGAATGCTGCTTTGCCTACTGTTGACCCACCCAGCCCGAACCTGGATATTTTCTAGCAAGAACGCGTGGGAACCCGTGGGAACCCGCGGCTTGTGGGTCGACCCACGCATCGCTACAGGACAGTAGCTTAGCAAAGTTCTGCTAGTCAGCTTCCTTGGTCAGTAAGTCCTGTGCAGACACTGAGCAGAGATAGGAAATATAAGGCTTAACACGGCAGCAGCAGCAGGAGCAGGAGCAGGAGCAGCAGCAGCAGCAGCAGCAGCAGCAGCAGCAGGAGCAGGAGCAGGCGCAGGAGCAGCTCCGGCACATAAAAGTGTCTGGAGTAATTAGACTCAACTTCAACAGCTAACCTTTCCTGTGGTCTCAGACCCTGGGGCCATATTGTATGTGTATGTGATGTGTGTGTATGAGTGAGTATGCAAGTGTGCAGTGGATGTCTACGGGCATGTGCATGTCTGTATCCTTGTGTGTTTTCCTGTGCATGTGTTTAAATGCGAGTGTGTGGATGGTAGATGTGCATGTGTGTGTATGTGCTAGTCTTATCAATTAAGCAGTGTGTGAGCCCATCTGAATCCTGCCTCCAACACGCACCACCCAGGTGCAACTGGTGCATGAAAGAGCTCACGCACATATACCCGAGGGATAATGCTGTTAAACTCATTTTTAGGGCCCTTAAAGTTGAGGCATTACACACACAAAAAAAGGGTTGAAGTCTGAGCATTTACTGCTCAAGTACACAATTCAAGTGCATCGCTGGGAGATCAAATGCACTTAAAGAGAAAGCCCGGAGAGCTTTCCATGCAATGAAAAGAAAATTCTATAAAACAGACATCCAGTTAAATCTGGTCCAAAATCTCTGACAGTGTCCTCCTGCCCATTGCAGTATATGGAAGTGAAGTATGGGGTCCACTCAGTCAGCAAGACTACACTAGATGGGACAAACATCCAATAGAAGCCCTGCCATGCAGAATTCTGTCGAAAATTGCTAAACGTACAAAGGAAAACACCAACAAATGCATGCAGGGCAGAATTAAGATCCCTTAAAGATCACTTAAATTCTGGATGCACCTTAAATTAAATCCCCACCACACACTGCAATTTAAAGCATTCCAAATCCAAGAGCTAAGAAGAATCCCCTCAGTCAGCTGGTTGTGAAACCAAATGACCCCGTAACCACTAACATAGATGAGTTTCAGACCAGCACTGCTCACCAACCACAGATTAGAGTAAACCGCATCATCACACAATGCAACAACTCATATCTGGAACACAGAAACCAAATTACAACACAAATCAGAATGTTATTGGTCCCTAAAAAGAGAACACAAACTGGCTGACTATCTGTCCACTGTCAGAGACAGTAAGCAGAGACACGTCCTTACCAAGTACAGACTCACTGACCACAGTCTAGCCACTGAAAAGGGCAGACACACAAAACACCTCGGCTACCAAAAGAGCAAAGAATATGTGGTCACTATACGGCAGGTGAGGTCAAAACAGAGATGCACTTCCTGCTAAATTGTGAGAAATTCCAGAACATAAGAGAAAAATACAGGAGAAATTTGAAAACCAGATTCCGAATTTTCTACTCCGGGATGAGAAAGAACAATGGATGCTTATTTTAGGAGAGGGTCGAAGGTCACACCTTGCGACACAATATGTATCAGAATGCCATAACCTGAGGGTCAGTGAGTGACCAAAACACTGTCAATTACTTTTCCAATTACTGTCAGTTGCTATTGAATTGAATTGAATTGAAGTGAATTCAATTCAATTCAATTCAAAAGGGCCAAGCAAGTGTTACAGGACACATTCTATCCATTATGCTGCTTTGGAGTCAAGCACAGTGACCTTTCATAGTTTCTTTCACACTATTTACACTTTTCATTGGGGGTGACGAAGAAGGAAAGGATTAGGAACAAGTATATTAGAGGGACAGCTCAAGGTGGATGGTTTGCAGACACAGCAAGATAGGCAAGATTGAGATGGTTTGGACATGTGTGGAGGAGAGATGCTGGGTATATTGGGAGAAGGATGCTGAATATGAAGCTGCCAGGGAAGAGGAAAAGAGGAAGGCCAAAGAGGAGGTTTATGGATGTGGTGAGGGAGGACATGCAGGTGGCTGGTGTGACAGAGGAAGATGCAGAAGACAGGAAGAAATGGAAATTGGTGATCCGCTGTGGCGCCCCCTAACAGGATCAGCCGAAAGTAGTAGTAGTAGTAGTAGTAGCGGTAGTAGTGGTAGTAGTAGTAGTGTGTTCTATTATAGCAGGTGTCTGAAATTCAGATTTGACCAGAAATGTAAAGCACTTTGAGTGGCTGTTGCAGCTAGAAAAGCGCTATATAAAATGCAACTTGATTATCATGCTGCAGATTTTCTTAAAATCATGGTCAAGCTGGGACAGTACTTCTGTTAACCCGGTGAGGGACAGGTAGATCTGGAAGAGACGTACAGAGAGAGAAGGCGAGAGAGTGAGTCAAGGGCAGACAGAGAGAGACAGCAAAATATTTAGAAAGAGCTAGAAATACAAGAAAGCTGGTGACAGAGTGAGAGTAGGAAAGTTTCATAGAGAGGGAAAGATGGAGAGTGACAGCCAAATGGTAAGAGAGACAGAGAACACCAGAGTCACAAAGAGAGGGAGAGAAAGAAAAGGATTATTTGTGAGAGCTCCAACCAATTATTTCTCATCCCTGCTTCAATCCAGCAAGCACTTTGGACTGAAGGTGAGAGGCAACTCCGACATACTGGAAAGGAAAATAACGCAAGATATGATGTGCAAGAGCAGAAGATGAGAGAGGTCAGGGACGCCTGTTATGTTGACCTTCCTCAGACCCTGGAGGACTTTGCTCATCCACACTTCATAAAGACGGCGGTGCCGGCAAGGACGTGACTGGCTTAAATTTCTCCAGCTGCTCTTGGCTGGCATTTCCCCGGCTCCTCCTGTATACGCAACCTGCCTTCACCAAGCAGTCTCTCGTTCGCTCTCTCTTCCCTTTCTCTCGTTCCCCCTCATCTGCTGAATCCCGAGCATATCTCTGGAGAGGTCTGGAGGCGGTGAATTGAGTCAGCCCTTGTCTTTCAACTCGCATCTCTTTTTCATGTTGAAAACCCGCTCGTTCACCCCCACCCCCCACCCCATCACTTAACTCTCTCTATCCCTGGCAGCTGTCACCTTCCCTTTAATCACTTTCTTCTCCTTTGTGCGTGGAACTCTATTAATATTACAGCACGCCATCATGGCAGGGAGATGCGTTTACTGGTATGTGTCTGAACCCCTGCCTGGGCTATTGTTTTTCAGAAGACCGTGATGAGGCCCAAGGGAGCTAGTAAATTCGAGAAACCTTTGCTTCTCGAGTCGCCTCCATCCGTGTTTATACTCAGTCAGATCAAAAACATTCCAAGGACTTTATACCTCCCCCCAGCACATCCACCCTCACCTCCCCAGACGGAGACGTTTAGAATTGATCATCGGGAGACACACAGCTTTGTGCAGCTGTTAAAGGGCCTATTAACAACCGCGTGTTTTTTAATGGCGGCAAATCGACTCTGCATAGTTGTAGTCCACTGACTTCCGGTTTTTCTACCGCAGCGGTCATACCGGTTTCCTGTTTGTTGGCGTGTGCTATTGACGATGGCACATTCTTCGCGATGCCTGCGAGATCTACAATGGATAAATGTCAACCACATGCAACAGAATTGTCGACAAACTTTTACCGGCACCTTCCAGCAAAAGGGTGAAAAGTTTCAAGTTGTACAAGTTACGTCCACAATAGCTTTGCTTGCAGTCACGTAATTCTGGTGACGCGCGAAATTCAGATGGAGGGCAGGAAGTGAAAAGCAGAATGGACGAGCAGGAAGAAAGCCCGAACTGTGCTAGTTTAAAGAGTAAGGAAAAAGTTAAGCTACATAAACACAGCCACATAAAACTGCTTCACCTTTCACCAAGTGGTCACTGCACACAAGCTCATTATCCGACTCCACCGCTCCCGGCCGCAGACGGCGGTTCCAAGCCATTTTTTCCGGCGTTTTCGGTCTGTTTCTTGTATTTCCGCCCCTTACGAACAACAATTTTTGGTAGTCGATAAACACTCCTCGTAGTTTCTCAGTTTAATCGATGTGAGCAACCGGCATTCTGAGTTTGTGATGGTGCTTCCTATGTAGAAAATCACTTCCTGCCCTCCAGCTACAAGTTCGCGCGTCATATGCAAACAAGCTATTCCATCCATCCGTCCGTCCGTCCTCATAATTGTGGACGTTACTTTTCACCCGTTTGCTGGTAGACGCAGGTGAAAGTTTGTCGACAGTTCTGTGCATGTCGTTGACATTTATCCATGACAAATCTCGCAAGCATCGTGAAAAACGTGCCATTGTCAACAGAGCGCGCCAACAAACAGGAAACTGGTATGACCGCTGCAGTAGAAACCGGAAGTCAGTGGACTACAGTTATGCACAGAGCTGATTGTTAATCCGTTTTGTTTTCGGTGATGGGATGCATTCCCGCAGTGATCCACACTGGCGGGGAACTTTCCCCTCACCTCAAGCTGACAGGTGGCGTGTCAACGGTGGCTTGTTGAGGTCGAGTTGGGAAGAGGACAAACCGGATGCGGTGGCCCTTTGTTGTAGCGCAGCAGCAGGCTGTCTGTCATCATCTAAACTGAGAGCTATGGTTTTCAGCCTAGGCCACTGAGCCTGCTCGTCATGTTGAGATGACTCACAGTGAGCGGAGGAGAAATTATCTCAGGCACTTCCTGCCAGCTCTGCATTTGGTGTTGTTTACACAGCCACAGGTAACATCTGAATGGGTGGTGGTAACAGCTCATGCAACACCTGCTGCCGTGCTCCTGAGGTCATGTTGTCAAGTTGTTAATGCTTATTTGTCTAATGACAGTGGCAAAGCAAGTGTGATTATCCTGTCGCGCTGCAAAAAATACTCTGCGTATTTATGTAAGTGTGTGTGTTCGTTTTTCCAACCCAATGGGGCCCAATGGTCCCCAATGGTCCCTTTACGATAGGAAAACCAGAAACCACCTACTTTGTGGGGCCATTTCATGGGGGCCTCACAAGGAAAATTGTCTATTTTAGGGTAAGGGCTTGGTTTTAGGTTTAAGGCTAGAATTAGTGTTAGGTTAAGGTTAGAGTGAGGGTTAAGGTTAGGCGTGAAGTTTGTGTGGTTAAGGTTAGGGTTAAGGGCTAGGGAATGAATGTAGTCAATGAGGGGTCCACACAAGGATAGATTTGTGAGGATGTGTGTGTGTGTGTGTGTGTGTGTGTGTGTGTGTGTGTGTGTGTGTGTGTGGTGTGTGTGTGTTGGGTCTAAAACCACCATATAATGTGAAAATGGCCTGTCACCATGCGGCTAGGGAGAGATCTGGACCCGTGCAGCAATGCCAGAAAAGAATGATAAACCAGTGCAGGAGCACAGTGTGTTTTCGCATGCACAGCACTTGAACTGGAGGCAACTGAGAATTCAAACTCGGCATTTGAAAACATTATGAAGCCTCTTTGGTTGACTCATGAAAGATGAATGCCTGCCTTAACAACTGCCATTCATCTCAAGAGCTTTGCAGTACCAGGTGATGAAACTAATGTGGTTGCATGATGGAAGTGTGTGTGTGTGTGTGTGTGTGTGTGTGGGGGGGGGGTCATGTTCTATTATGTCCAGCTGTTACCTAGTGGTTACATGGAGTGGTGGCGGGCCTCCAGATCTGATAGATGAATTCTATTTGTCCATGATAGCCATCAAGAGGAAGTCTTTGTGTGTAGCACCAACAAGTAGCGGATGGAGAACTGGGCCGAAGCCATGACAGGTTGAACTAAAGACCAGGGAAGAAAAGGTGGTCCTCAAGTCGAGTGTCTTTCTTTCTCTGGCTCTTCATAAATTACTGTGGACACTACTGGCCTGTCAATGAGACGAAATGTTGCAGGAAATACCTCATCAATATAGCTGTCTATTTACATATGGGATAGGCTCCAGCATCCCCGCGACCCTGAGAGCAGGATAAGCGGTTTGGATAATGGATGGATGGACGTTATCTCATACTAACAGCTCAACACGGTTCAAAAACTAAAGACAACAATTTAATGGGGAACATTGCCATCTGCTGGTTGCAACTGGGAACTACAATACTCAGCCAGTTGATGGAGAATGTTGAATTGGATGGACTATTACAGCAGACTAACCCAGGTGGTTTGCATTTCAGACATTAAAGCGTGCTGCCCAGCCATTTACAACTTTATTGCTGACAGCAGCTGAGAACAGAGAGACCTCCTCTTTCAAACAGGCTGGCTGCAAAGAACACAGAGACCTCCTCCTCTTTCAAACAGGCTGGCTGCAAAGAACACAGAGACCTCCTCCTCTTTCAAACAGACTGGCTGCAAAGAACACAGAGAGACCTCCTCTTTCAAACAGGCTGGCTGCAAAGAACACAGAGAGACATCATCTTTCAAACAGACTGGCTGCAAAGAACCCAGAGAGACCTCCTCTTTCAAACAGACTGGCTGCAAAGAACACAGAGACCTCCTCCTCTTTCAAACAGGCTGGCTACAAAGAACACAGAGACCTCCTCCTTTTTCAAACAGGCTGACTGCAAAGAACACAGAGAGACCTCCTCTTTCAAACAGGCTGGCTGCAAAGAACACAGAGAGACCTCCTCTTTCAAACAGGCTGGCTGCAAAGAACAGTTTAAAATTTTCAAGCTGTATTTCTGGAGTAGGATGGATGGATGGATGGATGGATGGATTGCTATATAAATACAATCTATCCATCCTATTCCAGAAATACAGCTTGAAAAATTATAAACTAAACATTATTCAAAATGGCAATGTTTTATCTGTTTTGTAGCTTAACTGTTTCCTTAGTTGTACATTTGGATCCTGGCTTATAATCACATATCACTTTGTAGCTGACAGGAATTAGACCGAGGTCTGTAAACTGGGTTCAAGGGCAGACCCCCACCTGTTACCCTGACTAACGAGCAGACACACAGTCAGATTACTTATCGGTCTATCATGGGTGACACCCTCATCACAGCCTATGACCCCCCCCACCCACCCCCAGATGTCTAGACGTCTTTAAAAGAGCCTCCAGATTTACATACAAATAAAAAGAAAGTGAACGGTGAGCGCATGATATGTTTCTTCATTGGTTTGAAAAGTTGAAGAATGTCCCCGTCACGTGTATTTGCACTGAATTATAAAGGAAATAAAAAACCAAAATGGTTCTCAACCCAGTCCTCAGGGACCCCCTGTACTGCTGGTTTTCTGTCCCGCCAGGTAGGTAGTTAAATTCTCCTGGTGTGATTGGATGGCTGGAATACCTGAACCAGCAGGACAACTTAATTAGCTACCTGCTGGGATGGAAAACCAGCAGTACAGGGGGGTCCCTGAGGACTGGGTTGAGAACCATGAAGGGGTCGCAGTGGCTCAGCAGGGACAGCAGGTTGTCTAGGACCTTAAGGGTTATCGGTTCGATCCTTGGTTCCTCTGGCAAAAATGTCGAGGTGTCCATGAGCAAGACACCTAATCCCTATCTGCTCCCGATGAGCTGGCTGTTATGTAGTGATGTGCGGGATATTTTCTGGTAAGCGCGGGTCGACCCACAACCCACTGTGGGTCGACCCGCGCTTACTAGAAAATATCCTGGGTTCTGGCGGGCAGGTCAAAAACGGACAAAGCAACGTTCCAAATAAGTTATACATATCTTACAGAAATATTGTGTGTAATAGGCTAGGCTGTGCATTACTAGTGTACCTTCTCCACCCCCTTTCAACTTCAAATTCAAAAGTGCTTTATTGGCAAGACAAAGCACTCATTACAAACAAGAAATGCGAACATTTACCAGACATATACATATACATAGACAGATACAAGAAATCAGAACATGTACGGGTGCAGTATAAAAACCAGACTGGTAATCAGTTACCAGTAACTATCTATTATTGAACTATTGTTGTTATTATTATTCCAACCATCCATTATACAAACCACTTGTCCTGCTCTCAGGGTTGTGGGAGGCAGGGAGACACCCTGGACAGGCCGCCAGTCCATCACAGGACCCAAACACACACACACACACACACACACACACCCCTACAATTTAGTGATTCACCTGACCTACATGTCTTTGGACTGTGGGAGGAAACCGGAGCACCCGCAGGAAACCCACACAGATATGGGGAGAACATGCAAACTCCACAAAGAGGATGACCCGGGATGCCACTATTATTATCATAATTTATTTTAATTTTACTTTATTTAAAGCAGTGGGATAGTTGGGACGACTGTATCTGTGTGCGTGCATGTGCATTTATAAGTCTCTGTGGGCTTGAGTGTGTGTGTGTGTGTGTGTGTGTGTGTGTGTGTGTGTGTGTGTGTGTGTGTGTGTGTGTGTGTGTGTGTGTGTGTGTGTGTGTGTGTGTGTGTGTGTGTGTGAGCGTGAGCCCCCCCCCCCAGCTTTGTCATCAGTTTGTGATTGTGGTTTTGGTTAATGCATGTGTTTTATAGTGTTGAGGCTTCACCTACGAGCTTGTTCCATAAGTGGTATCCGTAGCTTTTGTTTTCACCGCTATACTCTTTTTGGGGTCAGAAGAGGTATATGTATGTGTGTGTGTGTCTGTGTCTGTGTGTGTGTGTGAGTGAGAGAGAAAGAGAGAGACAAAGTTCATGTCCTTAGTAAACCCAGATAGCAAAATTGCTGTGGTCTGGACCCGTCCCACACCAGACACTTTCATCCGGCTCACATACCATGTGGAATGGTGGCACTTGGGCGGTCCGCTCCTGTTTGCCAGATCTGGGCCAGAACCAAGCCATAGCAATGCTGCATGTACCACATATTTTCCAAAGGTGGCCCATATTTGTTTTGTGATATTTGGGCCATATTCACCATTTACCACACGGGCCACTTCAGGGTCACATCCAGATTACATGTTGCCGAGAGCACTGCATCTTCGCCAAAAAAGGCCCACATGTGATTTGGCGTATTTGGGCCATATTTGCTATTATACATGTGGGCCACTTCAGGCTCACATCCATTTTGTCAGGGCCAGAAGAAGGCCATCAGTGCCGCATCAGTGCCTGAAGTGGCCCATATCCGGATGCTATCTGGGAAGGGTTACTTGTTTTGATGTTACTCAACTATAAAGATCACCATTCGAACAATTTGTCTGTTTATTTAGCAGCCTGGACCCAGACACTATTAGATTGAGATACAATAGGCTATGCCTTGCAATCAGTGTATTATGCTGAGCAAACAGCCCAGAAACCAAATAGTACAACACTGTTCACTTAGCTGTAGCCCCGGCTAAATTTGGAAGTTTGTGGGTCGGGTGGTTAATTAACGAATATTTATATAGTTTAGTAAATTGGGCGGTGCAGATTGGCTCTCATAACAGGTCGTTAAGTGAGGGTATTAAAAAAAAACCTACTAACATGGGGATCGCTGGTTCGAATCCCCGTGTTACCTCCGGCTTGGTTGGGCGTCCCTACAGACACAATTGGCGTGTCTGTGGGTGGGAAGCCAGATGTGGTATGTGTCCTGGTCGCTGCACTAGTGCCTCCTCTGGTCGGTTGGGGCACCTGTTCAGGGAGGGGGAACTGGGGGGAATAGCGTGATCCTCCCATGCACTACGTGCCCCTGGCGAAACTCCTCAGTCAGGTGAAAAGAAGCGGATGGCGACTCCACATGTATCGGAGGAGCCACATGGTAGTCTGCAGCTCTCCCCAGATCAGCAGAGGGGGTGGAACAGCGACTGTGATGGCTCAGAAGAGTGGGGTAATTGGACAGGTACAATTGGAAATTGGGAAGAAAAAAAGGGGGGAATCCCCCCCCCAAAAAATGTTGATAATGTACATAGGTACTTTTTCATAGATAATGTTGGATGATCTCAGTTAACAACAAACTTATCTGGCTGTCAATAACATAAACATTGATTTCATTTATGAACAATAACAGTGATTTCAACAGTTTGCATTGTGGTTTTAGAGCACTTTATAGTACTGAGACAGCTCTATTTAAGGTCACTAATGACCTACTGCTGACTGCAGACAGAGGTGACTGCTCGATTTTAGTTCTTTTAGACTCAAGTGCTGCCTTTGACACAGTCAATCACAGTATACTGGCATCAAGGGCTCGGCTCTTAAGTTATTACGCTCTTACCTCACCAACAGAACTTTTTCTGTTGTTCTGGGTATCTCTACTTCCTCGATGGCTCAGTTGAGTTGTGGTGTCCCTCAAGGCTCAGTTCTTGGCCCCCTTTCTGTTTTCTCTACACACGCTGCCCCTTGGCCAGGCCATTCAAAATCACGATGTGTTTTACCATTTTTTATGCTGACAACATTTAGTTATACATGCCACCAAAACCCACAGATCCTAGCGCCCTAGCAAATCTCACAACTTGCCTCTCTGACATTAAATCCTGGATGTCAGAAATTTTTCTTAAATTTAATGATGATAAGTCTGAGGTTATTCTGTTCGGTCTCCCAAATTCCATCAGCCCTTTTGGTACTAATCTTGGTGGTCTGCCAGGTAGTCTTAAGCAGGCTGCTAGGAATCTTGGAGCAATATTCAATGCTAACCTTGGTTTTGATAATCAAATCAAACATGTTGTTCAGTCATGCTTTCTCCAATTCAAGGTAATCTCTGAAATTAGGTCATTTTTATCAATTGCCAATCTGCAAAAAGTTGTAAATACTTTTATCTATTCTCGGTTTGAATATTTCAACGCACTTTACTCAGTTATCAGCAAAGGCTCCCTCCACCATCTGCAATTGGTACAAAACGCTGCTGCTCGACTCATTATCAGGACAAAGAGGCATGACTGTATCACTTCTGTGCTTGCCTCCCTACACTTTTATATCCCTGTTATATATTGATTTTAAAACTTTATTGCTCACCTGTAAGGCCTTAATTGGTCTTGCTCCTACAAACATTTGTGATTTACTGACCTGGTATACACCCTCTCGACCATTAAGAGTTGCAAATGGAGCCCTGCTGGTTATTCCCAGGTCCCGGTTTGTCACAAAGGATGATCAGGCTTTTGCTGTTAAAGCCCCCACACTATGGAACTCTCTTCCTATTGAACTAAGACAAACCAAGTCTCTGGCTTCTTTTAAATCTCATCTTAAAACTTGTCTTTTTGTGAAAGCTTTTGCAAATGTTTGATATTTGTTTTTATTTATTCATATGGGTTTCATTTTTACTCTTACTTATTTGATCTTATTCTTAGTTTTGCCTTGTCTGGTTTTATTTCTTTGTAAAGCACTTTGTAACATTGTCTTATAAAAGTACTACATAAATAAAGTTAATTATTATTATTATTATTATTATAAATATCAACTTTTGTCATTATTATAATATTGGTTCTTTTTTTTTCTTTGTTTCTTTATAAATGTGCATTTTCCCCAGCAACAACAATAGCAATAACACAGCGTGTATGCTGCAATCTTGGGTTTGATCATATAAGCAAACCTTGGCTTTGGTTGTACATTTGCACGCACCTTTCAGACAGTGCGGCTGCACCCCGGTCCATGTCCCGTCCTCCAGGCAGGTGCGCTGAGAGGAACCGTATAATTTGAAACCTTCATTACAGGAGAAGTCAAGCACTGTTCCCTCGAGGTAGCTCGTCCCGTTCTTTTTCCCATTCCTGGGAGTGGGCAGCCATCCACAGGACACCACTGAAAAGCATCAGTAAGATGTTTTAAAATCTGTATCCTGTCTTCAATAGAGGCATCTAAAACAGGTATGGAAAAATAATTAGGTGACTTTTCAACAAGTAAGCTTTAGTTTCTTTTGTCACTACTATTTTTATTCTTGTGAAAAACAATTATAGCAAACCTGTAATGAATATTAAGCATACTACACCACTGGATTCTTATTAGAATTTAAGAAACGCTGCACAAAACCTTAAAGAGAACTACTGTAATAGTCTTAAAGGTTTACTTTTAGGACTATGTTAGAATTACTACAGTAATACATTCTATTGCTATAGTAATAAAAGTCAACTTCCCAGAATGCGACTCAGAATCAGATTTATGGCCATGTAAGTTTTTAAACACATGGAGTTTCACTCTGATTTCGTGGCTGTCAGTGTATCTAACATAGAATAACAACACAACAACAACTTAGATTTGTATAGCGCAGCACAACAATCTTCAGATATATACACAAGGAGTGACTATATACAGGTGCAATGGTATAGAGAATATATCAGAGATGCTGAAATAAATGTTAACAAGTTACTTACATACATGCCTGAGGTAGATAGACATGACAGAGTGTACTGGTATATGTACAGTATAAACAACATGGCTGAATTTATTTGACAATGTGGCGGCCTATACAGGGTGTCTCCCTGCCTGCCACCCAATGACTGCTGGGATAGGCTCCAGCATCCCCATAACCCTGAGAGCAGGATAAGTGGTTTGGATCATGGATGGATGGATGGATGGATGTTAAGTGTTCATTTGAATGACAGCCCGTGGAAAAAAACTTTTTATTTCTGGTTGTTTTGGGGAACAGTGCTCTGTAGCGCCTAACAGAGCAGAGGAGTTGGAACAGGTTGTGACCAGGGTGTGATAGATCTGTAGTGATGTTGCCTGCCCATTCCTGAATCTGGAGGTGTAGAAGTCTTGAATGGAAGGGGGCGTCTGGGTGGCGTGGCGGCCTGACTGGAGGGCAGATTGGCACCAATGATTTTCTCTGCAGACTTAACTGTCTGTTGTTGTCTGTCCCTGTCCTGTTTGGTGGCTGAACCAAACCAGACAGTGATGGATGTGCAGAGGACAAACTGGATTATTGCAGTGTAGAACTGAATCAGCAGTTCCTGAGGCAGGTTGAACTTTCTGAGCTGGTGGAGAAAGTACATCCTCTGTTGGGCCTTTTTGATGACTGTGTCTTATGTTGTATGCACACTAGGTCCTGGGAGATTGTAGAACCCAGAAATCTGTAGATTTTCACCGCAGACACCATGCTGTTGAGTATGGTGGGGGGGGGAGCAGTGTTGGCAGGCTCCTCCTTAAGTCCACTGTCATCTTCACTGTTTTGAGTGTGTTCAGCTCCAGGTTGTTATGGCTTCACCAGAGGGCCAGCTGATCAACCTCTCATGTATATGCAGACTCATCACCATCCCGGATAAGGCCATTGATGGTTGTGTGCCGTCTGCAAATTTCAGGGATTTAACAGACGGGTCACCTGAGGTGTAGTCATTTGTGTAGAGGGAGAAGAGTAGAGGGGAGAATACACATCCCTGGGGAGCGCCAGTGCTGATTGTCCGGGTGCTGGATGTGATTTTCCCCAGCCTCATCAGCTGCCTCCTGTCTGTCAGGAAGTTTTTAATCCACTGGCAGCTGGGGCCTGGTACAGTGAGCTGGGTGAATTTTGAGTGGAGGATATCTGGGACGACGGTGTTGAACACTGAGTTAAAGTCCACAAACAGAAACCTTGCATGTGTCCCTGGGAAGTCGAAGTGTTGGAGGATGTAGTGCAAGCCCATGTTGACTGCATCCTCCACTGACCTGTTTGCTCGGTAGGCAAACTGCAGGGGGTCGAGCAGGGGCCTGTGATTTCCTTCAGGTGGGCCAGCACCAGTCTCTTGAAGGATTTCATGACCACAGACAGAGGTAAGGACATATTATACAAAATCTTAAAAGAACCATATTCAAATGAGATTAATATACTTGGTTTTTGTAAGGGTTGTGCACTGTAGAATTGAATTAGTAACTCAGTCCCTAAGAGAACACACAAGCTGATGACAGAACTCTATGTTACGGTTTTAGGCACTAATGACAATGGATAACTGTCAACATTCAGTATAAAAGTATCATCATGTAGCACCTTGCTCCAAGTCTTGCATTAGGGCCTCGTGACTCTGGTAGGCCCTGAGCGTGGCATTTCCCTGGGCCAAGCTGCGAGAGGTCAGCGTGTCGTATTTGCAGAACTGCGCCCCATTCCCGTAACACATCTTTAACATGTCTGCTACCAGGGGGTCATCGGGTGTCTCGGGGAGAGAAAAGGCGGGAATGAAGGTGGTGTCATGCTTTGGAGGATAGTAGTAAGTATCAAAAAGATACTTTGAGTCGTACGTGAAAAGGGATGTCTCCTTTGAAATGTTCCCTGCAGACACAAGCCAAACAGAACAAGACATGAAGATGAATCAACATGTTGGCTATGCCAGAGCAGCTATCACAGGTAAAAACCTTCAGTACTGAGAAAACATTGATCCAAAGTCAAAGTAGGTTGAATCAGTTCATCTGGATACAGCGTTTATTGACAGATACATTCCATCACTCAATTAAATGACCTCTTCAGTCTAAACTGACTGCAGGTATCCCCACCCCTTATAAACAATACAGTGCCTAATGACCGAAACTAACGACCAGTTTCGTGATCAAATGTGGGTGTGGCCATTAACTAGAGTTTCGATGGCCATGTGTACTCTGGCACCATCTTACAATGCTGTAATTGCAACAATCCCTAATCCTCTGCGAATAGTACACATGATCAATGGTCACACCCATATTTGCATATGAAACGGGTCATTGGTTTCGGTCATTAGGCACTGTGTTGTTTAGAAGGGTGGGGATACCTGCAGTCAGTTTAGACTGAAGAGGTCACTTAGTTGAGTGATGAAATGTATCCGTCAATAAACGTTGTATCCAGATGAACTGATTCAACCTACTTTGATTTTCTTACCTGAATTATTGAACATGTATCAAGACATCGATCCAAAGATATATAAAACTAAACTGTCAAAAGCAGTTATACCCAAGAAGTTGTTCTTTACTGTTATTATGGGTTGGACAGTGATGTAATGAGGTGTAAAGAGTAGCATCTCGACATTGTGCAATGTGACCCAATAAGTACGGAATGTCATACTTATTTGGCAATGTTTTAATTAATGTGTAGAGTTAGCACAGTTGGAAGGTGTCTTTGATCAACCAAACTGTGCGTCTGAAAGTCCCTTTGTAGAAAACAGAGTAGCTAGCAGTATGAGAAGATACAGTACAAGTTACATTATGTGTAACACTACACAAGAGTAGGAGTTAACTTGGTTTCAAGGTGTCTTTGATCAACCAAACTGTGCGTCTGAAAGTCCCTTTGTAGAAAACAGAGTAGCTAGCAGTATGAAAAGATACAGTACAAGTTACATTATGTGTAACACTACACAAGAGTAGGAGTTAACTTGGTTTCAAACTAGAACGAAATTGCAAGAAAACAGTGTAGCTAGTCAACTGAATGCAGCCATGCAACAAAATCATCACTCTGTTAATGTCTGGATGTCTTACAGTCACTCCCCAAAAACCCTGAACAGTCTGAGCGCTTACTGTGAGCTACACCTCAGCTGCAAGTGAGAGATTTTGGTCCAGGGTCAAGTGCATAAGAAGTTAGTTACTCAATGTCTGGGGTATGTAAACACAGCCAGAGCACTATTATGATGCATGGCTGTGGTCTGGATCTGACTGGGATCCAGGGATGTGGTTTCACTTGCACAGCGCGGTCACAAAACGTTGATAGTACCCTTCTGTAATCTATTATAGCCCTTTTAACGTTTTATGTGTGTGTGTGTGAGAGAGTGTGTGTGTGTGTGTATTCCAGTACACTCTCAAAATGTTAGCTAAGGGTAACTCTAAGCACAGTGATTAACTGATAACTGCATACTTCCCAAGTGATCCAAGGGAATTGTTCTCCTCCCCATAGCTGACTTATTGGGCCAGAAATACAGAAATAATATGTCGGCTGCATGATTATTACGCTGCCACAATAAATGCAACATCTTGGCCTTTGCACTCACAGCTAGTTCCAAAAGTGAAGATCTCCTCCGCAGTGGTGGTAGCTACATTGATGACCTCTCCTTGACTGGTCATCAGGTCATCGGTTGGGTCAGAGTTCATCTGGCCCAGGAGACCCTTAGTATTGTTGATTAACTCTGTTGGCAGCAAAACGGTCACCGCCATGGCGCTCTCCCGCCGACGCACCTCCACCCCGACACCAGAGGCAAACATTATCGTCACATTCTGAGGGCTGGCGGAGAACACGGACACACCTGGAGCAGAATTAAAGCATCCGTTTGCAGGAGGAGGTTTGTATTTCAGTTGTCAATCATTTCAGTCATCTTACATAAAAACTCAGGACTTTTAACAATAAAGTATCAGAAGCAGCAATTTAGTAGCTCCACAGGGCACATAGTTATAAGACATATTACATCATATAAAGACCCCCCCCTTTTCACCCAATTGTACTTGGCCAATTACCCCACTCTTCCGAGCTATCCTGGTCACTGCTCCACCCCCTCTGCCAATCCGGGGAGGGCTGCAGACTACCACATGCCTCCTCCGACATATGTGGAGTCGCCAGCTGCTTCTTTTCACCTGACAGTGAGGAGTTTCACCAGGGGGACGTAGCGCGTGGGAGGATCACGCTATTCCCCCCAGTTCCTCCTCCCCCCTGAACAGGCGCCCCGACCGACCAGAGGAGGCGCTAGTGCAGCGACTAGGACACATACCCACATCTGGCTTCCCACCTGCAGACATGGCCAATTGCGTTTGTAGGGACGCCCCGACCAAGCCGGAGGTAACGCAGGGATTCAAACCGGCGATCCCCATGTTGGTAGGCAACGGAATAGACCGCTACGCTACCTGGACGCCCCATATAAAGATCATTACTCAGATACACAGGATGATATCGATGGATATCACACTATGTGATAGACTTACACACGCTATGTACCATGTATAGATTGTGCATTAGTTGTGGGGTTTGTTTGTTTCTTAGTCTCATGTTATCATATCTTGTTCTCACCATGTAAGTCCATCCACCTTTGCTCAGAGAAGGAAAGGACCTTTTGGTTTCTCAACACCTGCAATTGGTCCCTATCGTCTGGCAGACGCACCTCAATGACGTCGGAGGCCTTCTGCTTCATAGCCACCGATGACAGCCGTGTCGCCTGGGCCAAGGTATCTTCACAAATATCATGCTGTTAGACGTAACACTTAACACGGCAGCAAACACAGCAGCAATAACATCACAAGTCCAGATGCTTGACCTCACTGTGAAGCAGGGAGGAGAATACCAATGACATCTGGCCAGCCATGGTCAGCTGGCCAGCGGCTTGTGTGTGACAGTTTGGAACCAATGAACATAACATCTGATCCTCACCAGAGCTGACCCAGCAACATACTGGCTGGGAACAGGAAAAAGGTAAAGAAATAATTTTCTTCATTTTACAGCATGTACAGATCTGCGAGCCAATTGGAGCCCGACAATGATGAGAAGCTGTTGTCAGGTTATGGCTGAGTTCAGATTGGTTGTCTATCGTACAGACGGACTTGGAGTCGGGCTCAGAGCTCGTTCTCAGCATGTCGAATTTGTGTATTCCTATGTGTAGCCCTTCACCAACTGGCTCCCCCATACCTCACTGACCTCCTCTCCCCCTACCAACCCTCTTGGTCCCTCAGATCCACCTCTGCCTCCCTTCTCTCTACCCCCAGGTCCGACCTCCACGGCTTTGGTGACCGAGCCTTCACCAGCGCAGCTCCCGGGCTCTGGAACCCACTCCCCCAAATCATTACACACTCAGAATCGCTCCCACTCTTCCAATCTCAAGACACACCTCTTCTCCACTGCCTTCTTGTGCCCCCCCCCCGCCCTCTTATCCACCCCTAATCTGAGGCAGACTAAGGACCGAGCACTGGACCTGCTGCCCCCTCCTCTTGGAACTCCCTCCTCAAGCACACCAGCGACTGCTGTGATCTGCCCACATTCAAGTCATGAATCAGGACTCACCTCTACAGACCTGCTGTCATGTGTGATTAATGTTGTGTTGCATGTTTTTGGTGTGTTGCTTTTACATTTATTCTAATTTATGTAAAGCGTCTTTGAATAAAATAAATAAAATGCATTATCATTATCTTTTTATATCAAATATTTGTGTAAAAACACTAACTTCAACATTTTCATTCAAATTCCACAGTCACACTTTATATTGAGTAGCTGTAAATAATGATTAATAAATGGGTAATAGGGCATTCATAAACTCTTACAATTTTAAAAAAACTGTTAATAACAGCATTACAAGGACAACAAGAAAAATTAAAAACAAAAATTGATTAGCCTTTAGACCTGACATTTCTGAAGGTGAAGGTTAGGTTTAGGCACAACGCGCTACATGGCTGTGCTCTGGACAAATCCTTTGGTCTTGACAATCCGGTCTGCAAAGTGCTATTGAGAAGAGCTCAGCTGGGGGGGAAGAAGGCACCAGATACCCCATTTCAAGCCATATTACATCCTACCAGGGGAGGGAAAAATAGACGACCTAACGGGGCCTCCAGTGAAGACAAATTATATGAGGATGGAACGCAAGTTAACTGACAGGATGGTTGGTACTCAAGGTACAGCAACCACACTCTTAACGTGAAAAATAAAATTACATGGTTTTTTTGCTATGAATTTAAAAAAAATAAACGATTCAACATTATTTTATTAGTCTTTTATCTATTAAATATACTTTTATTTTTGGAAAATAAAAAATGTGTGATGTGTGATGTTGTGTGTCATCTGTTCCCACAAGAAGCCCAACCGGCAAACCTTCCCTCATGGTTATATGTGGAGCTCATGTGTGAATGTGAGCAGTGAGCCTGAGGCTAAAATCCACAAGTAAATACACAGGAGCTGATGTTAAATCCTTCGTGCTGAAAATTAGGGGGCTACACACTGAAGCCCAGTTCATCCAAACAACCTCACCCATGTGTCCCTACATCTAAGGAGAGGACACCAGGCATCAGCCTGTTCCTGCAAGCCAACATCTACTAACAATTTCCAGTTCCTCACCTTATCCCATTTCCCAAGACTAATTCATTCATTCATTCATTCATTACGTGCCTGTACTGTGACATTCTGCCCCTCCTGTACAAATCCAACTGTTCTGTTTTCTTTACTAACAGGGACCAAATAAACTTCCCATATGCTTGCTTTCAATTACACTTGCCAGGTCCTGAAAAACTTTACTATGAAGTGTGGCAACCCTGTGCTAAACTTAACTTAGAGCCCGACAAGAGATGCTTCAGTGTAGCAGATCCATTACTGATGTTATTATCCGCAGCTGTGTTTATCCTGCTATGCTTACATCACAGAGTATCAAGACCAGCCTGCCATGTTTTTACCTTTACATGGTTTTTAACTTGTAGATGTCAGCAAACTAATAAAATAGTTTAGTTACTATACAAACTGTCTAAACTGCAGGTCAACCTGCACATTACACAGTCGAGTTAAACAGTACTGATAGACAGCTTTGGACTTGCAGGAGTGATCTAGCTAAGATGGTTCTTGACTTAAACGACCTTGACTAATCCCAGGTTGAATTGGTATAGAATATACATACATATAAAGTTTTGTCGAGACTTTAAAAAAACCCTGGAGTTGTCGGGGTATTCCAGTTATCAGAGGTTGATTTAAGTTGGTTCGACTGTAGCACAATGTCTGCCGACATTTGCAAAAATACCACCTTTAAGAATCAATACATAAGATTAATCTCATAGACTGTTTGGTAATGTAAAGTATAATATCAAACAGAAAGTCGTCTTCTGTGTGGAATTTGCATGTTCTCCCCGTGTCTGCGTGGGTTTCCTCTGGGTGCTCCGGTTTCCTCCCACAGGCCAAAGACATGTAGGTCAGGTGAATCAGCCGTACTAAATTGTCCCTAGGTGTGTGTGTGTGTGTGTGTGTGTGTGTGTGTGCGTGCGTGCGTGCGTGCGTGCGTGCGTGCGTGCGTGCGTGCGTGTGTGTGTGTGTGGGCCCTGTGATGGCCTAGCAGCCTGTCCAGGGTGTCTCCCCACCTGCCACCCAATGACTGCTGGGATAGGCTCCAGCATCCCCGTGACCCTGAGAGCAGGATAAGCGGGTTGGGTTAATGACTGAATGAAATGAAATTTATCGCATTTTTTTGTGATTTTCCATCGCCATGGTTACTCGAATTGCTAAGAAATGTCATAGCACACCATTCCCGATTGAACTGCACATTTTGATGTATAATTTGCAGGGTTTTTCTCAAAGCTGCAGGACAAGGTACGCCGTGAAATTTATGCAGAAGACGAATAAGTATAAGAAATAAGTGTGACAAATAATAATATACATCTGCTTTTCACAGCTGGCACATAACAAGTATGAGGAATAATAATATGTGTCTGCTTTGCACGGCAAGCATAATAATTATTGCACACACACAGTGTCTTCAAGATACTTCTGGAACTGTGTGCACTGTTTTAATATTAATTTGATTTTTAAAATTTATATTACATGTTACTTTTTAGAATTATCTTTGACTGTTCTTATTTGTTAATTCATATATCACTTTTCTTATCGACCCATATTACCTATTGTTTTTATACACCTTGTCTTTTTTACTTGTAGTTCCTGTTACTTTTTGCATTTCTTTCGTCATTTTGTTCATTGCTTGTTGCCTTTCTATTAATTTTGAGCTTTTTAACTTTATTTCCAGTAACTCTTTACATTACTTTCAACTTTTTTTTTACTATATATTAAACTCTGTGTAGTACGCGTCTTATGTTGCTATTATTTAAATTTTGTATTGTGTCACAGTGAGCAGCTCATCAGATTAATTAAAAGCTTACTTGGTAAATAAAACAGATCATTACTCTAAAACGAGTCGGGTCAGAAGTGCAAGGTGGGAACCAAGGGACAAGGGATGGGGGACGGGGGATGGGGGATTGGTGGTGGTGGTGGGGGATGGGGGGCTGCAGGCAGGGCCCTCAGATGTAGTGCGAACTCACCGTTCTCAGGTTTCCCCCGCTGTGTTCTGACCTGAACACTCAGCTCTTTGTCAGGCGAGGACACCAGGTAGTACTCCCCCTCCCCGCTGAAGGTGTAGTGCAGGTCGTCGAACGTTATGAAATGTGGGTCCCCGAGGACAGCGCCTGGGAGGCATCGGGACAGAACAGGCTTCTGAGGCTCTTACATCAAGCACGTATTTGGCACAAAAACAATTAGTTTAAATGATATGGAGACGTAGCAGATATAAATCTCGAGATTTATTGGGAGATCGGTTTTCTCACCTGGTCCCTGAAGGGCAGATAGCTGAGTGTGTGATCTAATATAGCGTTACAGCTGCAGTCCATAATTCACTTACATTTGCTGTGGAGTCTCGTAGACAGTTGTCCATGCGGGCTCCCATTGGCACTCACAGATACAACACATGTACATAACACATATACATACTGCACACAGTAGTATGTATGTACATGCTGTAGGCGTTCCCTCGCCCCTCGACATTTGTGAGAAACAGAAGTGTTAACTTGTTTTTGATGGGCCACTTCAGAGACTACAACAAGTTGACTGAATGTATTATGTATGAATTGTATGACTATCTTTCTGCTTCCGGTGTGGGAAGACGGCTGCCGTCCATGCAGTGTCTTTGTCTACGTTTGATGGCTGGCCGAGCTGGCGCTGGATCGGCTGGGAGCACGGGGCAGGCTAAGCTAACTGCTAGCCCATGCAGACCTGCAGTTCCGATAACACCGAGGGTGGTCTGGTGGCGGCCTCGCCTGGCGTTGACTGTGGTGTTTTTGACATGGTTGTGAGGAGTGCGGGGAGGTGTGTCGAGGGTGTCTGGCTGGGGGAGCTGGCACTGGGAGAGCTTGGTCTGCTACATCCGGTGGGCCCGGAGACCACGGCCCTGCCTGAAGCTGCACTCGAGGAGGAAACGCCAAGGGCAGTCTGACAGGACGCGAAAGCGGGGCAGGCTAAGCTAACTGCTAGCCCATGCAGACCGGCAGTTCCGGCAGTCATCCTGGCTGGCGTTGGTTCCCTTGCAGACATGGTAAAACCAGTCCAGAAAGTACAGCTCCGCACCATGTATTTCCTCCACCCGTGTGCTAAATCAGCTGATTTCATCACCCTATCAAGCTGAAGAGTGGGGTTGATTAGAATCAATTGGTTTAGCACACGAGTGGAGCAAATACATGGTTAGGAGTTTTACTTTCTGGACCTGGATTTACCACCTCTGTTCCCTTGGACAGTGATTTATTTATTAGTTTGGCTGTATGCGTTAGTTTGGATATGTGTGTTCTTGTAGTTTTGGGGTGTGTTTTGTGTTTGTGTTGCACTGCTGTGGGCTGGGGGAAACAGCATTTCGGTTCATTTCATGTGCGCAAGTGCGTGAAGTGAAACGACAAAGTGTTCCTGGTTCCTGTCTTAAGTTGGTTTAAACACATCCCTGACCTTTTGGTTTGTTTGTTTGTTTGTTTTTGGACATGTTCTTGTTCAACCTCTTGTTTTTTCTATGTAAAAAAAAAAAAAGGATTTTCTGTCCCCATTAGACACTTTGCGACACAGCCATTAAAAAGCATATAGAAATGTTCTCACCGGCTCTGGGGGGCCGGTAGGTCTTACAGCCGCTGGAGGATCGGTGCCTGAAGTAGACGTGGCAGTTATCAGACCACAGACAGCAGTAGTAGAAGCTCATAACATCAGTGAGCCGGTGGGAAAGTCCCGGGATGCGCGGGGGGATGTCCATACGAAGGGGAACCCCAGTTTTGAGCTCTGGAGTGCTGCCGCTAGTCAAATCCCGTGTCAGCACCTGGGCCCCCGTGCCGTCATAGCAGCACTGCTGCCCCGACCCCCGCCGAGGACTGGGAACACAGGAATCCCATGTGCCACGTGAGGAAACTTAAGCTCTTTTAAAAGCTACTCTCTTTCAGCACGTGATTCTTAAAAGAGGTGACTATAAATCCTACCTGGTTTGGATTGACCTCACACAGCGGATGGTGCCAGGGTGGAAGGTGCACATGCTGCCCCCCTGGGTGTCACAGCCAGAATCAGTCTGAGAAACAGCAATGTAAATAAGAATTAGTGTCCAAGGAGAAAGGCGTGATGTCATCCGATAAGAGCTCTAATTTCACAAGCACCTTGGACTCACAGCTCTGTTCATAACCCAAGTAATGAAGGGTTAAATGTAGATGGTGAGAATTTCATTAAATTTGGCCTGGCCCCTGAACTGCAAAGCTGGTGTGAGCGGTGCCAGCGGTGTTATTCACCCCATCGGTTTTCCCAGAGCCCTAAAAGTTTTACGATTTAACTCCATCCATCCATCATCCATCCATCCATCCATCCATCCATCATCCAAACCACTTATCCTGCTCTCAGGGTCGCGAGGATGCTGGAGCCTATCCCAGCAGTCATTGGGCAGCAGCTGGGGAGACACCCTGGACAGGCCGCCAGGCCATCACAGGGCCACACACGCACACGCACACGCACACGCACACGCACACACACCTAGGGACAATTTAGTACAGCTGAGTCACCTGACCTACATGTCTTTGGACTGTGGGAGGAAACCGGAGCACCCGGAGGAAACCCACGCAGACATGGGGAGAACATGCAAACTCCACACAGAGGACGACCTGGGACGACCCCCAGGGTTGAACAACTCTGGGGTCGAACCCAGGACCTTCTTGCTGTGAGGCGACCGTGCTAACCACTGCGCCACTGTGCCACCAAGATTTAACTCTTATTCCATTAATAGTCCATCTATCATACAAATATTATGTCTTTTGGGGGGGGGAAATCCTCCCTTTTACAGGGGTATGAATGTCAAATATGTTAATATTTTTTTACACCTTGAATGAAGTCACTCTAATTTACTTTTACTCCTTTTTTTTTGGAAAATGCTGTGGCTGTAATCCAGGGGGATAGCTGGAAGTGTAATATTGTGCCAGTCCACGACATTACCTGTTACATTTTAACACAAGCTGACAAACGTGATAAAATAAAGATACAATTCTGCGTCTTTGCTTTGATGTTGGGTGTTGGCTCAGTGCGATACAGTAACACCAGTCAGGTTTTCCAGCACAGCCAGACCCGTTATTATTTCTAATGTTAAACCATCTGTAATGGGAACTGCTCGTAACCACAGCCCTACACTTGGTCTTGTAAAGACTGTTGGCAACACTTTAAACAAAGACACAAACATTACTTCCCTCCGGCCATCTTGGAAAATATGTTTAACATCCCCTTTGTTGTTTTACGCTCTCATCTCGTTACATTCAAAACTGTATACTTAATGCCACATCTGCAAGTAAATATGAAAACAATTTCAATGAAACGTGGCTATCATCTTTTACTGAGAAACAAAACTCCTCAGAGAATCTAAAGGAACGCTTCAATATTACCTTCACGGCTGCAAGAACTACAGTTGCACCTCTTAAAGTTAAAAAGACAAGGAAAAACTATCAAACAGAAATAAATTCAGAGAACTGACTGCTGTTGGAAGAAGTACACTTGGAAGGGGCCAGCCACAAAATAAAAGTAGGTTTCTAACTTTATACTTGGGGGAACCGTCACCCCAGATTTCTGTTTAGTGAATGGACTTACATGCCCCTTTCACTTCTGCAAAGCAAATGTTTGCACTAACATCTTCACATATTGTACCTCTCCTAAAATGTGTATCGGCCTTCTTGTAACCATTTATGTAAACGTTATTGCTATCTTCCATCCATCCATTATCCAAGCTGCTTATCCCAATCGGGGTCACAGGATGCTGGAGCCTATCCCAGCAGTCATTGGGTGGCTTATACTATTTAAACCTGCATTTGTCCTGCCCTCTTTTGCAGACCCTAGTCTAGAATCTTCCATTCTCAATAAATGTACACCTGTCCTCTGAATTCACAACTGAACTGAGAGAATTTCTCAAAAAAAAAAAACCTATTGTAGGGCATCCAGGTAGCGTAGCGGTCTATTCCGTTGCCTACCAACACCGGGATCGCCGGTTCGAATCCCCGTGTTACCTCTGGCTTGGCCGGGCGTCCCTACAGACACAATTGGCCGTGTCTGCGGGTGGGAAGCCGGATGTGGGTATGTGTTCTGCTCACCGCATTAGCGCCTCCTCTGGTCGGTCGGGGCGCCTGGTCGGGGGGACTGGGGGGAATAGCGTGATCCTCCCATGCGCTATGTCCCCCTGGTGAAACTCCTCACTGTCAGGTGACAAGAAGCGGCTGGCGACTCCACATGTATGGGAGGAGGCATGTGGTAGTCTGCAGCCCTCCCCGGATCAGCAGAGGGGGTGGAGCAGTGACCGGGACGGCTCGGAAGCGTGGGGTAATTGGCCAAGTATAACTAGGGAGAAAAAAGGTGGGAAACCCCCCCCCCCAAAAAAAAACACTATTGTATATTTTAAAGTTAATCCACCAAATGGGCGAAGACGAAATATTTCTAAAAACAGGTTTATTCTAAACGTAGCATAAAGTCTTTAAATTGAAATTACAATCTTAGATGTTGGTGAATTTATAGAATTTCCTAGTTCTACTTGATCGTGGCATTTCCTTTAACACTCTCGGTGTCCCTCCATTGACAGTGTTAATAATTTGTTTTGGAAATTAAAATTCATTAGTTTATTTACTGAATTTGTACTGTGGTTGATAAACAGTTCGCTGTTGCCTTGGGTTATTTGTTGTCCTCCTCGGCATTGTTTCACTGTGGAACTCCTGAAAACGCCCATGATGGATTATTCTTTTCTCGGCTCTGGGGTTAAGGTAATTTGGTTACAGTGGTTACAGTACTTCTGCCCAGTGTTATGCTCGTGATACACAGCCGAATTTGCCTGTGAAACATAATAGTAAAGGAAGCCTCAACACTTACAAGCAGTCTAGCAGACACTACATTTTGGATGTCTCACAGTTCCCTTCAGGACAGCAGTAATACTGTGGGGATGTGTTTGGCCCACCAAATTCAAATGCGTGACAAATATAGAAAAAGTGCTGTACTACTACTACTACTACCGGCTACTATTACTATTATTATTAATAATAATAATAATAATAACAATAATAATAACATCAACAACTGTGCAGTCCAGAAGATCGCCCTACTTGGAACAGCCCACATATTAAGATGAATACTGTCAATCAAGTGACATCTGCCCTATAGTGCCTCAGGTCCATAGTTTGGACCCAGCTCTACAGGATGTAAAACAGGAAACATGAAAGAAATAATAATAATAATAACAATGTATTTCAACTACATCAGTAGATATATTCAAGATTACTTACATGAAACCTGCCTGTGTCGGCACGGGCCTGGGCCAAAGTGCAAGGACAGTCAGCAATCTCATCCAGGAGCTTTGGCAGCGTCTTTTCCAGGTCATCCCAGGCCAGGCATTTGTTCTCGGCCCAGTCAGTGAAGGTGTTCCTGAAGGCCTGCTCCAGGTGCCATGCTAAGGCGTGGGCTTCACTCCAGAGACCTTGGACATCTCTGCATAGTGCATACTCACCATTAGCATGATGAACTACTTTAAAGTGGCTGTTTAACCCTACAATATAAATCTCAATGTGCTCATTACTTCAGCTAACTGCAAGTACCTATAGAAGGCCCTCATCATTATTTTAAACAGGCCAAGGAAATATGTATATATATATGTGCAACGAACATATTAGCATGTGAATGTACACAATCACATGGAGAGACTAAAATTCTGAACTATTCCTTTAAGTATATGAACGCTAGTATATCCTTTTTTGGGGGGGACTAAGACTCCATCCATCCATCCATTATCCAAGCAGCTTATCCCAATTGGGGTCGCGGGATGCTGGAGCCTATCCCAGCAGTCATTGGGCGGCAGGCGGGGAGAAACCCTGGACAGGCCGCAAGCCATCACATTCACACCCAGGGACAATTTAGCATGGCTGATTCACCTGCCCTACATGTCTTTGGACTGTGGGAGGAAACCGGACCCCCCCCCTCCCCCAGAGAAAACCCACGCAGACACGGGGAGAACACACAAACTCCACACAGAGGACGACCCCCAAGGTTGGACAACCCCGGGGTTTGAACCCAGGACTTTCTTGCTGTGAGGCGACCACGCTAACCACTGCGCCACCGTGCCACCGGGACTAAGACTCATATTTCTAAAATGCAAGAGTTTTGTTAAGAATACCTAGCTCCTTCTGAGCTGGAACTGGCTTTGACGCGGATACTCCCTGCTTCCCAGTTAGAGTGGGGCTTCACTGATGGTTTGGGGATAAAGCTGAAGGCACCGGTGTTGGGCAGATCCCTACCAAGTGAGTAGAGATAGCTCCACTCTGCCTGTAAAGAGGCTGAGTTGTTCCCCTCTGACGCCGTCCTCCCGCTGACCTCTCTGTAACCCCACAGTTCTATGTCCACCCTGTCTGATCTGATCAGGGAGCTGTTCCATGTCATCGTCAGTGGCCCTGCCCTGTGTGACCACACCCTGTGTGGCCCCGCCCTGTGTGGTGTGCTGTAATGCTGCCACTGTGTCTTGTTCACCAGAGTGACTTTTAAAGCAGGGTCCAGTTCACTAGGATGGACTTAGAGAGACAAAGAAGGAAACATAAGTTTATATGGCAAAGAATTTCCCCCCCATGTCCGGGGGGGGGGGCAGATGAAAATAATCACAGGGCATTTTTTTTAGCTAAGCCCCTTACCTGACAAGTACTCTCC
The DNA here is from genome assembly GCF_029633865.1 of Lampris incognitus. Lineage (NCBI taxonomy): Eukaryota > Metazoa > Chordata > Actinopteri > Lampriformes > Lampridae > Lampris > Lampris incognitus. Next base: position 110,967,605 of record NC_079211.1, read on the forward strand.
AGATCTATCAAACTTTACTCCATCGGTAGAGACCTCAAACGGTATAAACCCTGTCTCGTGCAGTAAGGGCAAGACACAGTGGGCACGTCCTTCAGGATCAACGAAGCCCTCGATTTCTTTACTACCTTTGAATCTGCAGCACAAAAAAAAGAAGAGGAGAAACTTGAGTTTTTAAAGCTGATACTTGATTTAGCATTTTTGTTGAGTTTGCACATCCCTGTGGTGAAAAGCGGCAGCGTTTTGCAGAAGAACAACCTTACATAAGCATCACCTCTTGTTGCAAAGATCCACATTCCTGCCCGGATAGCTGATTTGTTTTGAAAGGAGGAGTAAGAGGTGTCTGTGAATGTTCTCAATCATCCAGGTCATGGTTATCCAAAGGAGTTGAATCAAGTGCCACTGGACTTGGTATATATCCGTGAAGACGTTTCACCTCTTTTTGGAAAAACAGGCCTGTGCACAATATACAGCTAGGTATCCCGCCTGTGTGCTGTAAAATTGTTTTGTCAGACCTTGTGGGGACTCAACCCCAGAGACAACCATTTGGAATCATGATATAGAAATGTCCAATCTTCTCCTTGATGGTCTCGTTTGCTTAGGTTGGTAATATAGAGCCACCAAAATGAAATTTAGATAAATAATCAGCGAAAAACTCCTTGTAGCAAGTTACACTACTATAATGACTGCAAGAGAAGCCTTCTGTCAAGTATCTCCCCCATTCTCCCATATTTTGATATTGGGTTATGTGAAACATGGTTGAAACCAAATGTTTTCCTACACTTAAATGAAGCTCCCCCACCCGACTATACTTACGCCCATGTAGCTCGAGCAAATAAACAAGGCGGGGGTGTCGCCTTAATATTCAAGTCTATTTTCAATTTAACTTCTAAACCTGAAACTAAATTCAAATCTTTTGAGGCTCTTATTCTAAGTTCATCTTCCTCAGCCACGAACAGACCCAGCTCAGTCCAGATCGTGATACTCTATTGACCTCTGCCTGTTCGGGGGGAGGGGGAACTGGGGGGAATAACGTGGTCCTCACACGCGCTACGTCCCCCTGGTGAAACTCCTCACTGTCAGGTGAAAAGAAGTGGCTGGCGACTCCACATGTGTGTGGAAGAAAGTATGTGGTAGTCTGCAGCCCTTCCCGGATCGGCAGAGGGGGGTGGAGCAGCGACCGGTACGGCTCGGAAGAGTGGGGTAATTGGCCGTATACAATTGGGGAGAAAAGGGGGGGGTAATAAATAAACAGGATGTGCCATTACGGTCTATTGTTTGTATGATTAACTCAGTGACCTATAACTTCTCTAGGTTTCTGGCATCTATTCTTAACCAGTTGGTAGGCAGTAATGAACGTCACATTCAGAACACTATGGACTTTGTGGATAAGGTGAGGGACATTATTATGGAGAGGGATCAAACAATGGTCTCGTATGATGTTATAATGTTATATCCCTCTTCATGTGCGTTCCTGTTGATGAAGTAGTGGTGGTCCATATGAAATTACAGGACGACCCCACCCTTAGCAATAGAACCGCCCTTAACACTGACTAAATGTGTCTGCTCCTGAAACTGTGTCTTCAGTCCACATACTTCACCTACAGGGGGCGGTACGATAGGCAGAAACATGGTTGTGCTCTGGGTTCCCCACTTTCCCCTATAGTTGCCAACTTGCATATGGAAGAAGTGGAAAAGAAGGCTCTGATGTCCTATCCAGGGACACCACATATTTATTGTTTCAGATTTGTGGACGAGATCTAAGTTGAAATTAAATCCCGATTTCACCGGCTACATTAATTCGGTGGACAACCACATCAAGTTCACCAGGGAGGATGTGAAAAATGACTGGTTAGCCTTCTTTAGACTGTGAAATTGCAGTTGGTGATGGGAATATTTGATTGTTGATGTTTATTGTAAACCAACACATACTGATCAGTACTTGAGGTTTGACTCTCATCACCCACTGGAGCACAAACCAGGAGTCATCAGGACGCTGTACCACCGAGCTGAAAACGTCCCCACCGACACAGCGGGCGGGGAAGGAGAGAAATCCCACATTAAACAGGCCCTGGGTAAGTGTGGTTATCCTAACTGGGCATTTGTCAAAACCAGGAAGACGCCCAAACAGTGCATCAGCCGATAAAAGAGAGGAGAAGGACAACAGCTGTCTAAGCGTAAACCAGTGGGGATTCCCTATGTGGTGGGACTGTCTGAACAGTGGAGACACGTATTTTCCAAACACCGTATCTCAGTTGCTTTCAAACCCTGCTGCACCAGAAATTGGTCCACCCCAAGGATCAGGTTCTCCGGCACAAACAGAGCAATATAGTGTATGTACGCTGTTAAGTGCTACTTAAGAAACCACACCTCGATCCAGGGTCTCTTAATAACTATCGACCAATCTCTAATCTTCCTTTTTTTCTAAAGTACTAGAGAGAGTTGTGTATTAACAACTTCCGACCCATATAGAAGGAAACTATCTATATGAACCTTTTCAATTGGCTTTCAAGGCCTGTCACTCCAATGAAACTGCTCTGACCTGAGTGGTGAATGATCTTCTGCTAGCTATGAACTCTGATTCCACCTCTGTGCTTCTACTACTGGACCTCAGTGCAGCCTTTGACACCACTGACCACACTGTATATTATTAGACAGAATAAATTTTAATGTTGGTCCATCTGGCTTAGCTCTCTTTTGGCTTAAGTCCTACTTATTTGGAAGAACACAATGTGTCTGCTATAGTAATATTATATCAAAATTCTCTGATGTTAAATATGGTGTACCTCGGGGCTTGGTTCTTGGCCCTCTACTTTTCTCTCTTTATACTTCACCTCTTGGCCAAATTATATACAGTCAAGGAATAAATTTCCATTGCTATGCTGATGATACTCAGCTGTATGTGCCCATAAGGGTTGATGATTTTACTCAAATTATTATTTCAGAGGCCTTCTTGGCTGCTGTGAAAAATCGAATGTGACTAAATTTCCTGCTTTTAAATTCAGATAAAACGGAAATTTTGGCCGTTGGCCTTGCTAGACACAGACACCAGTTTGATCAAGTAACAGTAACGCTCAACAACTCTGGGATTTCACAAAGTGTGGCAGCCAAAAATCTTGCTGTTAGGTTTGATCCCAGCCTTTCCTTTGATAATCACAAGAAATCACCAAGACTGCCCTTTCTCGTGTATGTAACATAGCTAAAATTGGGCATTTCCTGTCCATGGCTGACATGGAGACTCTAATACATGCATTTGTGTCATCCAGATTTGATTACTGTAATGTTCTGTTTTCAGGTCTGCCACATGCTAGTACTAAAAGTCTTCAGATGGTTCAAAATGCTGCAGCTAGAATCCTAATGAAAAGTAGAAAATTTGACCGTACTACACCAATTCTTGCCTCCCTTAATTGGCTCCCTATCCATGTTAGATCAGACTCCAAGGTGCTTCTGCTGATTTATAAAATCCTAAATGGGCTTGCCCCATCATACCTGTCTGATCTCCTTAAACCGTACATTCCATCTCGAGCTTTCTGCTCTCAAAATACAGGGCTCCTGTGTGTACCCAAAGTTAAAAAAAAAGAAGTCAGCTGGTGGCAGGGCCTTTTCCTATCGGGCCCTGCTCTTGTGGAATAACCTGCCTGCTGCCATCAGACAATCAGAGTCTGTTGAGTCTTTAAAAGCAAACTTAAAACTCATCTTTTTGCCTTAATCTACAATTAGTTGCCTTTAAGATGAATGCTTCACAACCTGTACTGCATGACGAATTGGTTTCTGTCTTAATGAATTTACTAAGCACTGTTCTGCCCATGAGATTATAGAGTATAGATTATAGAGTATAGATTATTGACTATTACAAACTGTTTTCTTCCCTCTCACATGTCTTTTCTCTCTCTCTGAATGATGTCTTCTCCTTTCTCCTCTGCTGTGTGTGTGATTGTTGTGATGTGAGTCTCCTTTGTGTGCATGTGTAGTCTGTCCTCCTCTCAGGTCTAAATGGTGATGGTGGTCACCACCTGGACACTGCTTGGCATCCCCCCATCACATTCTTTATAAATCCATACGATTTTGTTATCCTGTTTCAGTGTTGTATGTTTCTCTCACTCCGATGAGTAAATAATGTCTTTTCTTGTCTCTTCTCCTGTGTATGTGAATGGTGTGATGTCAGTCTCCGCTGTGTGCATGTATAGTCTGTCCTCCTGTCAGGTCTCCATGGTGATGGAGATCGTGTGGCTCAGGTCTGTTCCGGTGGCATGTGCACACTGCTTGGTGTCCTCGTCATCACATTCTTCATATATCTTATAATCCTTTATAAATCTGTTATCCTCTTTCAATGTTGTATTCTGTAAATTGTGTTTTATTCTGTACACAAAACGTCCATTGTATGTCTGTCCATCTTGGGAGAGAGATCCCTCCTCTGTTGCTCTCCCTAAGGATTCCTCCATTTTTTCTCCCTGCTAAATGGTTTTATTTAGGGAGTTGTTCCTCATCTGATGTGAGGGTCTAAGTACAGGATGTTGTGTTGCTGTAAAGCCCCCTGAGGCAAATTAGTAATTTGTGATATTGGGGAGCTGCCAGCAAAGAGGAAAAGAGGAAGGCCAAAGAGGAGGTTTATGGATGTGGTGAGGGAGGACATGCAGGTGGCTGGTGTGACAGAGGAAGATGCAGAGGACAGGAAGAGATGGAAACGGATGATCCGCTGTGGTGACTCCTAACGGGAGCAGCCGAAAGTAGTAGCAGTAGTAGTAGTAGTAGTAGTAGTAGTAGTAGTAAGGCTATACAAATAAAATTGACTTGACTCTCCTCCTTCTCTCCTACCTTCATCACCAGTGCAATATTGTTTATGGGTAACAACTAAGTCATATGTATGAGACTAGGGATCAACATTGCTAAAGTCACCAAATCTAGCAGCTCTTCGAGGATTTGTCTTGATGATATTGCTCCAGGAAGATGCCAAAAACGTGCAGGGTAACAAACAAGACTTTAGATGCCACACGAACAACAGCACTTCAAATGTAGTATAAGGAGACAGTGTAGCACATACAACACAACAAACTGCGGCCTACCCACGTCACTTTACATATGTACTGTACAAAATAGTATTCTATCAGTATTTTCACTCAAGCAACCTGACTTGCTGCTCCTACAGCAGGTAGGAGTCCTGCACTGCACTGGTGCAACTTACCAAGAAATAGTGCAGTCATACAGAATGAGAATACAGGGAATGAGGCACAGGGAGGGCAAGTGTTAAACTAACAAATTTACAAAACAGCAGTGGCAGCTGGCCAGTACAGGGTGCTGGGGCACCGCCCCCTTCGAACATCAACATTTCTGGTGAAATCTGAATTTCAGACACCTGTTACAATAGAACACAAGCAGTTTCCTGTACAATCGCTACAATTTAGTTGTATAATGCGAATAATGATGAAATAAAAGTGTTTTCAGTCTGTGAGCGCCTGTCGGCAGCATTAAATATTGGTTCAAATGGTAGTTGGTTGATTTGTGTCTGAATAGATATACTTCCTGGGTGAGGGGTGCCGGCTAAACGACACCTTATGTAAGCCCTCAAACTTGTGGCGAGCAGGTGACCTGAGGCTGCTGTCTGATTGGTTTCTTCAGATTTTCCAGGGGGTGCAGTTCTGTGCACCCCAGACACTCCCACTTTTATTGTCAGTGAATTGGTATTGTTTAAATGTTATCTAATGTGATTGGACAATTCTCGTGGCTGTCACACCCACCATGACGCCTCATCTCGACTGTCAATCATCCATCATCTACGAACCCTGATAAAATCTATAGGCTGCATTGTCCTTCTTAATAACTTATGACTGTATGGACATTAAAGCAGCCGTCAGGTGTGCTGCGCCAAGGTAAATTGCGCCCCCCCCCCAAAAAAAATGTTTTAGCACCAGACGCCGCTGCAAAACAGAGTAAAGATTTCAAGGGTCATCATGCCCTAATACTCAGCACACGCACCTGCAGATGACGCGCTCACCAGGAGCAAAGACGAGATTGAGGATGGTGAATGTGCTTCCGCCGAGCATCGAGCCGGAGTAGGGGGACACTCGAAGACAGAACTGTTTATAGTCCCCACAGCAGTCCAGCAGATATGCACAGGTTGTGTGGCAGGAGCATTTCTCCAACACCACGCCACACTTCTGCTTGCATGTTTGGCCTGATTATAAAAAGGAACAAATGGACAAAAAAGAAAACATTATTTGTCAGTGATCACATGGACATAACGCCTCGGAAAGTACAATTCTGTATGTGTCCTACTGAAACCACCGACTTGTAAGTCATGGACATTTTTATTTATTTTTGTTTTGTTAAATCTACCCTATACTCTGTCTTAATGTACGTTAGAATGAATACATAAAACTGTATTGAAGCATAGATGTAACCTTAGGAAAATTGAAATTTTATTCCAATTTCGCATTTTCATTTCCGAGTCGTATAAGGATAATATAGAACACTATTATTGTGTTTAGAAATCACGTCAGGACACAGCGCTGTCGCTCGACACAACCTGTGTTGCATTGTTTATTTAGACTGACACAGCGTCACAGGCAGACCCGATCAAACAACCCAGAGCCCGCAGGCATCACCAATCGATCCCAGCACAATAGAACAGCGCCAAATCAAACGCAGCACTGTCGATGTGTGCAGACGTAACACCCCCCCCACCCCACCCCCCGGCAGGATTTAACAATAACAGAACTACTGGGCATCACACATCAATCAAGGCGCAATAGAACGATGCTATCATTAACTAATTGCAGCACTGGGGATTCAGTGTGCAGACATAACAAATATCAAAAGGTAAATGCAACACTGCAATTTCAGTGTTCACTTCCAAATACTCCTGCACACCTTTTGTAACCCAGCGGGCAGTAATGCAGGTCAGAGTTACGCTGTATTTGGAAAACGTCCCTCAGTTTTTCTGTAACAATGTTCAGATGTTGAGTTAAACGTGTCTCGCCTTGCCTCTTATGGAGCAGCGGTCAAATGTTGGAAATGGAAAACTGAGGCTCCCTTTGCGTTTGAATGTCCAAGTTCTCGTGCAGTTTCTTTAGCAATATTCAGTGGTCAACCGACCTGTCAGTCATTGTTACTGGTGGAAAGGGGCGGAGCAGTGGGTCTGAGCTGGTCTAGCGCCACACAACGCTTCTCACAGGCAAGTCAACCCCGCCTCCTCGTGGTTCAGACTGGTATCACTAACGGGGCTCCGGCTATGGGCGACCCCCCGGCGCCCTAGAAGGTAACCGGCCCCTGCTGCCTTGTGGGACAGGCTATTTAGCCAGAGGCTAAGGGCGGGGCAAACCTCGAGAAAACCTCCGGAGGAGTAACCCCCCCCCCCGCCCCCAGTAGACCAATTACTATGGCCCACTTAAACATGGACATGTCCTGCTAATTGAGTCGAGGTTACCCCAGTTATGGGTTAAATAACAAAACAAATTACTGCCTTGTAGACGCCCTGGGGCGGGGGTAAAGGCTATGGGACCAACCCAGACAGAAATTGGGCTCTGAAGGAGTTGCGACCTCAGTCTTCTATCAGCAAACGCCAAGCATGAATCTGCTCGGCTGTGGTTGAAGGATGATGATGATGATGATGAATGGGTCAAAGCCAAGGCACCAAGGGGGGGGGGGTAAAGCTTGACTCCTCCATCACCACACCTCCCTCATCACACCATCACACCTTCCATCATACCCCCCTCATCACACCTCCCTCACTGTGGCAAATGGTCTGTGCTGCACTTCCCAGACCTGCTGGAGCTGCAGGCTGGAGGAGGTTGTGAACACCCAGAAGGGAGTTTAAGAGTCTTTGAACAAGTTGCACAAATTACAAATTAGAAATGAAATTAAACTAGTTTAATGATGTAACCACTAGAGCTGTTTCTGATTTGTAGTTTCTTCTTATTCTTCTTCTTTCAGCTTGTTTCCTGTTTCTCAGGGGTCGCCTCAGCAGATTGTACAGCTTTCATCGGTCCCCTGTGAGGGTGCAGCACCAACGGGGCCGTTATTAACCCGGGCCTCAGCCAGTCTTGTATGGAGCCTTGATCTGATCCGGTATGGTCTTGTCAAGCCGCATAATGATTTGGCACAATGTCATGTTAGATGCCCTTCCTGACACAACCACTAACCCTATGGACGACAGCACAGCTAAAGCGCTGGAACTTATGATAATTAACTTAATTAATTAATTAATTATTATAGGACATTGTCATTGTAGGACATGACGCACTTGCAAATCACAAATGAGTCTGTCTTTTTACTCAGAAAAAGGAAATGTCGAGTTTTTGGAAAAACAGTCAAACAAAAATAAAGGAAATAAATCAACTCGAGATAATCTTTCAGTCATCCCTTGAAATAACGAATGCTGTTATCATGTAGTGGCACGCGGCACAGTGGTTAGCGCGGGCGCCTCACAGCAAGAAGGTCCTGGGTTCGAACCCCGAGGTAGTCCAACCTTGGGGGGTCATCCCGGGTCGTCCTCTGTGTGGAGTTTGCATGTTCTCCCCATGTCTGCGTGGGTTTCCTCCCACAGTCCAAAGACATGTACTAGGTCAATTGTCCCAAGGTGTGTCTGTGTGTGTGTGTGTGTGTGGGTGTGTGTCAGCCCTGTGATGGACTTGCAGCCCGTCCAGGGTGTCTCCCTGCCAGCCGCCCAATGACTGCTGGGATAGGCTCCAGCATCCCGTGAACCCAGTTGGGATAAGCGGCTTGGATAATGTATGAAATGGACGGATATTATCATTATTATTATTATTATTATTTATTGTTGTTGTTATTTATATATGTTATTATTTCTTATTATTAATTTATAATGTAATTTATAATGTGACTTGTAGTTAACTGATTGATAATAAATAGATGAACAACTTGGTGGAAGTGCTTGCTGCAAACATTGTGGTTTGGAGCGGTGGCACGGTGGTTGTGTGTTGCAAAGGTGTGCGTCACGTCAGGATCGCCGCTTCTGGATCGCCACCTTGTCGTGGTGGAGAAGCTTGCCAATAATCTAAAGAGCTATGCCGCCCGGAGCTTGGCTCCTGGTAGGGTCACCCAAGGCAGGGAGGTCAAGGGGGAGGTTCCAGATGAAGCGCGATCCAACAAAGACCTCCACGGCAGAACTGGTGGAAGATGTCTCCATCCCCACCTTCTAAACCATGCGGTGGCGTACCACTAGTTGAGGTGGTTATGCCACTGTGTTGTAGGGGTAGGGATACCTGCAGTCAGGCGAGACTGAAGAGGTCACTTAGATGGTGATGAGACGGATCACTCAGTAAACGTTGTGTCCAGATGAGCTGGTTCACCTTCCTGTGAATACACACACACCTCGCCATGTATCCTGTGTGAGTCAGTGGTGTCGCTGCTCTGCTCTTTATCGAGGGTTTAATCATAACGGTAACCACCGGTGTGCCGCACACATCCACCACCAGAGATGGGACCAAGTCATTGTTTTCCAAGTCCCGAGTCCCAAGTCTTGGCGCTTACATCCAGAGTCGAGTCCCAACTCAAGCAGTCGAGTCCCGAGTCTGCAACCCTGAGTTTCAAGTCCTAAACAAGTCCCAAGTCCCAAGTCTTGGCACTTAAGTCCAGAGTCGAGTCCCGAGTCAAAACAGTCGAGTCCCGAGTCCTCAACCTTGAGTTTCAAGTCCTAAACAAGTCATTTTGCACTCTTCGTCACATTTAATGCAATTTCAAAATGTTAAGACCAGAGTAAAAGTTAAAATACTAAATGTACACAAGTCAGGTTGATTCAAAGTGGTTCTGTAGTCGTAGAAATTAGGAGTTGATTGGTTGCTCACTTTTCCAAAGCCTTTTATCTTTGGGCTCAGAGAAGGCACCAAGTTTTGCAAGTCAAAAGGCTCAAGTCCAAGTCAAGCCATGAGTCACCGGCGTAAACGTCAAAACTGAGCCTCGTGTTTTTCAGTTTGTCAAGTCAAGTCTGAAGTCGTCAAATTTGCGAATCGAATCTGACTCGAGTCCAAGTGGCTCAAGTCCACGCCTTTGTCCACCACCGTCCATCAGAACGGCTGACATGTTGGTTGACCGTGTTCACAGAACTCCATCTGCCAATGCATTTGGATATCGTTACTGAAAAGGCGCGAGAAATTGGAAATTCAAATAAAAATGGGAGCCTCAGTTTTCCATTTTCATATTTAAACAGACATGGATATCTGAATATTGTTACATGTGAAGCGAAGCAAGTACTTGAGAATCAAAGTCAGTCTGCTTTTGCGTCCCAGTTTTAAAATTTGGACTGAAAGTGCGTAACGGGTGCTTGGAAGTGAACATTCAAAGCGAAACTTGCCAATCTTAATTAACATTTTAATACTGTTAGATACGGACTGAAGGGAGTTTCTGAAATTACAGTGTAAGTCTAATTCTAATTTCTCTGTCCAGTGTGTTAGTAAACATGCACAGTAGTATATGAAAATGTAAATTGAAATCGGATTATTGCATTTAAATTTTAATATTGTTACATGCGTATCGTGCTCACATGAGTTGGAGATGAAAATGCAAAATAGAATTTTCATTTTCCAAAAGTTACATATAGGCAGCGTTGGGAGGGTTACTTTTAAAATGTATTCCGCTACGGATTACAGATTACATGTCATGAAATGTAATTTGTAACGTATTCTGTTAGATTACTCAATGTGAGTAACGTATTCTAAATACTTTGGATTACTTTAATATTTTCTTACATTTTGTGTAACAGTATATATATAGCATTCACACAATACTATTTACTTGAGTAGACTTCCGTTTCTTCTATTGTATCAACTGGCTGAATGCATTTGCGTCACCTTAAATATATATTTAGCACAAAAAGTAAGGAAATGTGTGTTTGGTAGATGATTTCTTTGTTGTAATAATGCTTCTTGGCAATGACTCTTACACCGTTGGAAAGCCTGTTTACTTCCCTTTTAAATGGGGCCACATTTTTAAGGAACATGCATTTGTGGGATGAGCAGCAGAGCTGAGTATGTGGGTTGCGCCCATGAAAATTTTGCCAAATCTTCTCTGCCAATGCCAAACAGCTTATTTTGCTGTTGCTGTTGACTTGTTTTGAGCTTCTGGTACCCCAGGTGCGGACAATCAGCTGCCTAATATAATATTTATTGCCAAGAAGCATTGTTACAACAAAGAAGTAATCTACCAAACACACATTTCCTTACTTTTTGTGCTAAGTTTATATTAAGAAAGGCTAGAAGAGTATGGAAACACAAAAGATCTATGATTTTTTATCTGGTTAAAAAAGAAAGAATAAAACTTTTCCATGTCCTTTTCTTTATTTCCATAGCTGTTAGAATGAAAAACCTTAGACAAAGATGAAAATATAGCATACTGTTTTACTGCATTTTGTGTCTCAATCCTCTTAAAATAAGAATGGCACCAAATATCTTTTTGAGTAATCTATTAATTTCAAGAATGTAACTGTATTCTGAATACCATAAATTTAAATTGTAACTGTATTTACTCATATTTTGTATTCTAAATGCGTAACGCCGTTACATGTATTCCGTTACTCCCCAACACTGCATAGAGGTACAAGCAATGGTTGCTCTTCGCATCAGCAGAAAAAGTAATAGTGACCAATCCAAACCAGTAGCCTGTTCATAAGAACATGATTATCAAATAAATGGTTTTTCTTCTTCATGAAATCTTGAAAAGTAACTCACCCCTTGTTTTAGATGAGAGAACAAGAACAAGTATAAAGAGAGGAAAGCTCCCTGCGAGTAGTGGTCTCATGTTTTACTCTGCTCAGACTCAGACCTCCTGACCGAACTGCACTTGAAGCTGTGGTGTTGAGTTGTGCAACGTGTTGCAAAGGTCTTTCCGATAACGTGCAGAGCAGCGTGGTGTTTTTGTGTCACAGCCGTTGAAAACGTGGAACTTGGAGAGTGGATGTTTGAGTAACCACAATCTGGTTGTTTACTGAATAATGTAGGCAAACCCAAGTCTGCGACGTTAAAACTATCATAAAGGATTTTTGTTGTTGTGCAAAACCTGGCAGGAATCTTCTTCTTCAAGGCCTCCTCGTTAGCGAGGGTTGCTAGCACCATCAGGACGACATGCTTGCCAAACAAGTCTCCTCCAGTTCGTTCTGTTCCGAGCTGGTCTTGTTGCCTCCGATATTTTCAGACTACTGATGTCATCATATGCTGCCTTTTTGGTCGGCCTCTCTTGCGCTTTGCTGGTGTCGTTCCCAAAATCGCTGTCTTCGTTACTGGCAGGAATACTGGGACTTAACTGACATAGTCCATGGGCCAGACGATATTTCGGTACACTCAAGGTGGCAAAACTTACTTATAATTTTTGAAAGGATCCATGTCTGTAGATGATATTTTGGTATGATAACCATTCCTGAGTGGCAGCTGTATCACAGTTATCAGCTCATGAAGTTAACCACCCGCTAAACTAAATTGCATTTTAGACGCTGGTGCATATCCTGGTTTAGCCTCATGGTCAGGACATTTTTCAATGTTCTATAATATTGTCTTTGGTATCATTTTAAAGTGGATCTTCTTAGCTTTCATTTAAGCCCTGTTGTGGATATTTCTCACAAATATAGAGGTCACTTGAGCTCTTCAACCCGTCAATAACACACATCTTTCTGCAATTTTCGCCTAAACTATATACTTACTTTTAGCCCTGTGGCATCTAGGAATATCAGGGACACAAAACACAAAAACTGGAATACTCACAGGACTGTAAAGATTCAGAAAATGTATAATATACCCATGCTATTTCATTGTGTGAGGTGATTGTGAGCCTTAAATGAGAACTAGACCAAAGCCAGTTAGGTCACAAACTGGTCTCTATACATTTGTTTAAATACACAATCAAAATACATGATAAAAAGGAATACCATAGTGAGGTAATGAACTATTTTAATATTTTAAACAACATTGACATTTACATATACTTAGTCAATGATACATGTAATCCCATATCATTAGTGGGTATATGTAATGGTAATGGGTAGGGTAATGGGTATATGTGAATATGGTTACATTATTGTTATCAAGCTCTGGGTAACCAAGTCCAGAATCAACATCCTGTGCATCAATAGACTACTACCACAGTAATACCATCAGAATCATCACACTGTCATTCATCAAACTGCTCGTTTCTCTCATCATCTGACTCCCCAAGTTCAAAGTCCAGTTCTGGACCATCCTGCTGTTTTTGGTTACTGCAGGTCTGTAACCTGCACATGTCTGTGCATGGAAGTCCATTTGACAGGCACATGCAGCTTGGCATTTTGCATGAATGCACACACTTGCATGTTAGCATTTCCAAGACCACATCTGGTGCAGGTGGGGAGCGCATCCAGTAAATGGCCAGCTTGCCTTCATCGTCTGTCCATCCATACTCAGTAGGGCTTGGCACCACAGGGTTAGCCTGCAGACAGCACTTCCATATTGCTGCCTGATAGTTGGCTCGTTGAACATGCATAAAGAGACAGTCTCTACATGGTGGCAGCTGGCTGGACTCAACCTCTCCCCTTTTGGTGCAGAAGAGCTGGTAACGCAGTTTGTTCACCTCAGCAGTGCTGCTATTAGCAACATACATCCGACAGGTGAACTGCTCAATTTTCTGGAACAGCTCATCACTCACATTCCATGTCTGTCCCAGTTGACTAAAAGTCTCTTGGCAGGAAGTGTGCTTTCTCACTATCTTCAGGGCATTCAGCTTCCCTCGACCAGCGAATGCACTGACAGTGTCGCAGCCTGTGAAGGCATGTAAGCCAATTAAGCTGTCACAGATGCTGTCTCCAAGTGAACTTGCCAGTTTGGTGATGTCGACAAACCGTGTGCGGTTCTGAGACCCACATTTCTGGTAGATGGGACAGGTGATGTCCTTCTGGAAGCCAAGCCAAAGCACCATGACATCAGTGTCCTCAGCTGTGATGATAACTGACTTTGAGCCCGCATTTGCTGCATGCAATGCATGCAGGAGCAGACGGGTGTCAGCTTCTTCATGTGTGGAGTGCAGTTCTGCTGCTTCCTCACACCCATCTTCTGTCAACTTGTAGCAGGTTTCCTCACAGGTCATGTACAACACCTTGCCATGCAGCATAGCTCTGTATCGTGGGAGTTTCCACTCTTCCACCAGAAACTTGATGAGACTGGTCTTGTTGGAGGAACTGCACAGACATTTTCTCCACTGCTGGACGTGGTGTCCCCCTGCAAGATTCTTGTACTGGAGAGTGATGTCTCCACCCCGGTTCAGTCGTTCAGCATCTTTGATCGAAGTCTGGTGATAGGCATCAAAAACAACATCACTCCTCCCACTCTGTGCTCCCTCATGGAGGACCTGGGTCAAGGCTGACTCTGCCACCTGTGCAAAGGTTTTGTTGTTGCCATTCATTTTTTGGACCAGGCTCATCCCATCAATGATGGAAGTAGATGGGATTGGGATGTCTTCTGCAGGAGATACATTCTTTTCAAGCTCTCTGGCAAGTGCAGCCTTGTTTGTTTTTCGTAAGGACCCATCAGCATTTGCCAGTGCCCATGGTAGTGGGCCCAATGGGTAGGCAAGGACATCCTTCAGATTCACCTTCCTGCTTTCAGCCACCAGGATCATGTGACTGAAAAGGTTTCTATCTGCCTTCAGAACCACATCCTGTGCTTTCTTTCCATGAGCTTGTTTTGTGCTGACATTGGAGAATGTTTTCAGACTTTGCTTGGTCATCTTGTCGTGGAATTTCACAGGTGGTGGGTCTGCATCTAACCTTGTTTGCTGGAATGCTTGGTAGGCCTCTTCTCCTTTCTCAAGAGCTCTCAAGAGATCTATGGTCACATCAGGTGGAGCCATGTTGCCAGTGGAGAGGCTAACCAAATCAATCTCATCAGGGGACATAGGATTGAGCCAGTTATTCTCCATAAGGTCCATGAGAGACTGGACATCTGCTTCATCTCTCTTGATCCTTGGACTCTGTAGATCTGGATGAGACCATTTGCACCTGCCTTGACCTGTCAGGTCTCTCAGCTGTCTGAGGTACATGCTTCTATACTCAGCTGTGAGATCATATTTGGTCACAGCTCCTGGCTTCAAGCTGAATCCCTTTGTCCCTCCAGCCGTTTGGGTGTCTTTGTTCACCGTTTCTTCTATAGCTTGGTCAACAGGGATTCGGCCAAAGGGATTGGTGGAGCACAGTTGGACTGAGAAGCCTCCTTCCATGAATTCTGTGTACACATCTGGGTGTGTGATGGGCAGCTCAGACATCTGGGCGTAGTAGTAGGGGAGGTAGCGTGCATAATTCATCCTGTCATAAGCAAAGCACCATGGGATCATTGCTCGAATGCTAGCCAAGTGTAGCATCCAGTCTCCCTCTCTGGATGCTCGGATGAGCCCCAACAAGATTTCAACCATGTCCAAATAGGACATCCAGAAGTTCGAGAGGCTGCCATTTCCACCTCTAAGGAACTCACGGTAGACTTCAAATAGATCCATGATGCGTGTACAAGAGCTGTTCTCGAGGACCTCCTTCAAAGCATGTTGTGAGACTTCTTTCCCAAGGCTGTCAATGGTCTTCAGTGTCTCATTCAGGTGAACCATGTCATTCCTGTGAGTTTCTTCCGACCAGGACAGGAAACCATTCAAGGTCAGTCGCATGAGAGCCTCATACAGGAGCTTGTGTAGTCGCACTGCCCTGTTGTACTTGCGGCCATCCATAACACCAGCAATTGAGCCTTCTGCTATCATGCCAGACTCAATGCAGAGGTCTTTGAGTCCAGCATCTTGGAAACGCTTTCCTATTATTGCCAGCAGTGTGCAGATGGTGTGGAATACCCCAAGCCTAACGATGATATCATGGAACTTGTCATGGTGTTTCCATGTGATCTCGACAGCCTTCGCATACAGGGCTTGGTCAAAGACACAGACAATCTTCCTCAGGCCTAAGCACTGCATGATGCTCAGTGACTGGTTAAGCACCTCGTTGACAGTAGACATTTGTGTCGCTGGAGCATTGATGGTAGGCAGATAGCCTATATTGTCGGGGATGACCGTCATCTCTCCTCGAGTCAGGATGTTGAAGCCTGTCCAGCTGCTGACTGACTGTTCTTCTTGTTGCGACATGCGTGCTAGGACCCAAAGAAGGTTTTTCTCTCTGGCAAGCTTAGTATTGGCTGCAGTATCGGCATCTGACTTTTTGCTTTGTGGTGGCCCTACCCGTTGTCCAGCATTGTAAGTTGGTAACATTGGTGGGGGTCCATCAATGCTTCTCTTCTTTGTTTTGGGAACAGTGGGCATGGGTTGGACAGGAAGTGGGTTGACTGGCTTTGCTTGCACAGCAATCCCATTGACTCTGTGAGATGTTCCCTCACCACTGACAGTTTCTTCAAGACGGTCGATATTGTCCCAGGCTAAAGTTGTGAATATGCCAGGATGGATGTTAGCTGGAAGGGCAATGCCACTCCCTGATGATGAGAGTTTCTGGAGACACAAGGCAGTGTTGATCTCTTCCATCTGTGAATAGGACACACTGTGACCAATTCGGTTGAGGATGTTTATCAACTCTACATTTCCTGTCAACGATTTGACACTGAATGGCAGAACAATGTGCTTGGAAGGCTTGGTATTTCCACATGTCACTGCATATACTATGTCATGGCCAAATGACTGCAGAAGGCACTGCACTCTCTGGGATGCATGATCAGGATCATTTGAGCCTGTGAGTAGAGAGTACAGAAAGATAATGAGCGACTCTGGAATGGTAGGACATTCTGCTTCTTGTTTGACTTCAGGCGGCCAGGTTTGAGGAACATCTTGACTTTTAATGTCTGCTCTCAATTTGATGGCTGCTTTGGCTATAACATCTTGTGCACTGACACTTTTCAGGGTCTGCAGCTCCCTTTTGAGAGACTGATTTTCTTTGGCAAGTTCCCTCATGGACAAGTTATCGGGATAGAGGAGGAATTTTCCTTTCTCATCAGGGAATATCTGCAAGGCTCCAGCAAACTCACTCTCCAGGTTTCGCCTTATGTGCTTCTTGGTTGATTCCTTGACTTGGGCAATGCCTTAGGAGTTCATTGAAGCTACCAGTCTAGAAGAGAGATCAGTCATTGTCATCACTTGAGGATTGCCAAAAAGCTCCATCCTGATGAAGAGGAACAGCTCATTGTATGCCTTATTCACAGCAGCTTCATACTGGGCTGCAGCATCATCATCTTCATTGCTGGCAACCTCTCCTTTGGAAACCTCTTCTTTGGTGTAAAGTCTATAGCATGACCTGTGGTAGTGCCCTTCAGCTGCTACAAGGTCTCTACTCACAATGGCAAGGATTCTGCTGTCCCTTTTCTTTGTGGCTGCACTACTGATCTTTGCATCAGCTCGCAGTTCTCGACACTGCACCAGTACTTCTCTCGTATTCTGTCTCTTGGAATATTTGCTGTTTTTCTGACAAAATATGCACTCTGCATCATAAGTCCTAGATGTACTTGGAGCATGTCGAGCTACTCTCTTAGATTGTTTCTCTTCAGCAGAGACACAACTTTTCTTTTCTTTTGCAAGGAGGCCATCAAGAATTTGCTTCATAGTGAAGATACTGCGACACTTTCTGTGGTAGTAGATTGCTGGAATCTGTCCCTCAGGAATGTCTTTTGCCAGTTTCAAAACTGGTGCACGATTTCGTATCTGAGCTGCCCTGAGCAGAGTTCTCCATGAGTCGACACTTTGTAGTGAAACCAGCTTATCTGTATCATCAGAACAGTGGATAATGCACTCCACCCGTGGGCGCTTTGGTATTGGGTAAAAACTTGCTTGTTCACCAGTGGCCATATTCAGTCAGTTTTCACCTGCCACATACAAACAAATACATGTAACTTAGGTGTATGAACACTACTAAAACAAAGTTTACTTTGCTTCACCAACGTCATATTACCATTATTTATCTTACATAGCCACAAATAGATACATTACCTAGTTGCTATGCAACAGCTGTATTTTGTCCACATGAGGCCGCTAAAATCAACACAAGATGAAAGTTCCTCGTAGCCACTTTAACTAATCATATTAACATATACATTAAAAGAACATGCTAACATTATGGGAAATTAGCTTACAATCTTCTCCAGAGTGAGACAAGAAGATAGATACCAGTTTCCTCTATATGTGTTTAGTAGAAAGCTATCTGGCTGCACGTTAGCCTAGCTTAGCACAATGAATGGAAGTACACAGTACTGGTTATCCTTGGTTGTTGGCCAACTAAGAACTGTCCCAGAGTTTAAGCTAGGCTAATCAGTACCAGGGGTGTTGAAATGCTATATTTGTAAAAATCTGGGCAAATACACAATCGTGAGAGGCACAGAAACAGGTTTCCTGAAAGAAAAATGAAATAGCTGCTCATTTGGAAAGGTTATCATGTATTATTTTACTTCTGTTAGTGTACCAAATAAAATGGCACCAGTGAAGTTGTGTCACCTTGGGTGATATCGATATCTGGTCTGACCCATGGACTAACTGGCTTTGGTCTAGTTAGTTTCTTAGTAATAATGCCCTTCTAATTTAAGGCTCACAATCACCTCACACAATGAAATAGTATGGGTATATTATACATTTCCTGAATCTTTACAGTCCTGTGAGTATTCCAGTTTTTGTGTTTTGTGTCCCTGATATTCCTAGATGCCACAGGGCTAAAAGAAAGTATATAGTTTAGGCGAACATTGCAGAAAGATGTGTGTTATTGACGGGTTGAAGAGCTCAAGTGACCTCTATATTTGTGAGAAATATCCACAACAGGGCTTGAATGAAAGCTAAGAAGGTCCTCTTTAAAATGATACCAAAGACAATATTATAGAACATTGAAAAATGTCCTGACCATGAGGCTAAACCAGGATATGCACCAGCGTCTAAAATGCAATTTACTTTAGGGGGTGGTTAACTTCATGAGCTGATAACTGTGATACAGCTGCCACTCAGGAATGGTTATCATACTGTAACCCACATGATTACATGTACCCTGTGACGTATGTAAGTTCCACGAGTAGCCTCTAGGAGGCACACGAGCTACAGAGTTTAAACCATGCAAACAACCGTCGACAATAGAGAAGAGAAATACGGATATTTAGAAATACGGACAACTTTGACTATGGATACCTGAATTATTGATATTTGAACTACGGATATTTGAGCTACAGGACATTTGAACTACGACAAAAAAGATCCCTCCCACGAAGCTTCCTTGGTGAGCCGCTAGCCAAAGCTAAAAAGTAAACAGCTTTCTGTATTCCATGTAATCATAGCCATTTACGTAGGATATCTTGATTTTATCCAAAGACAGATGATCTCCCGTTGAAGGAAGAAGGAAGACTCTTTTCTCTTGTGTTTTGTACGCTGCTGGAATCCTGGTGAGATAAGAGTTTAAAATCTTGAAATCTAAAGACTGACAATTTTCCATTGGTTGCTAAGCTAAGCTAACCCAGCTAAAACGTATATCTATGATCCTTAGCAGTTCCCATATGATTCAGAGCTTTAAAACCAGTCAGGACACCCTAGGGTTTATTTGATGTAGGAATGTTAGACATTTTAATATAATAATATGCTTGTTGTTAAAAAAAACTGTAAGCTCCAGTTGCCACTAGCCACCGAGCCAACTCGGGCTACATGGCATGCATGGAACCCATAGCAGCCAGCTAGACGTGAATTCACGTTGATAGTGCCGCAGCCTGGCTGCGATGACATTGTTTTTAACTGTTCTTACAGCAATAGGCTGTTGTCATTCAGCCGCATATTAGTTATATGTAGGAAATGATTTAATTCTGAGAATTGACTCTAGATTTGGGTATTTTTATTTTGTTTGTAATTGTTTGATAGAGATTGCAATTAATAAGGAATCTGTGCAATTTTGTGCAGACTGGTTTTTTAGTACCCCGAACAACCCCCCTTGCTACACCCTTTTGGAACCCTTGGATACCCCCTTTGGATTGCCCCCATCATCGCCCTGGATTTGGATTCATTATCATCGCCTCTACATTAACTTGCCCCTGTGATTGTGGTAGGATCTGGACATTGCACCTTGCACAGATTGGAAGACTGAATCATTCCCCCTTTTCTTTTCTTTATTATTTTCTTTGAGTGCACTCATACTTTATTTTGGATTATTTTCTTTAATTTGTTAGTGTAGAATATGGCTGCATAAGTAATATATTAGAAGGGTATAAAATATAATATAGATAGATATAGACAATAAATAGAATATTAGGAAGAACTTTTAAAAAGTATAATAGAGTAAAATATATATATATATATAACACATCTAATTTAGTATTGATATTGAAATAACTTTACTTTGAACTGTTGAAATAAATTGGTTTTTTTATTGTAAACTATACCCACGAGTGTGTGTGTTGTCTTTGGGGTGAGTACTAGAATCCGGTCTAGAAAAAAACCTACACCAATCTCCACTGAACTTAGACATTAGACTGTAAACTGTCCCTGCGCAAGCATAGGCCCATTCCCCTGTCGTGCAGGTTACAATACCAAAATATCATCTACAGACATGGATCCTTTCAAAAATTATAAGTAAGTTTTGCCACCTTGAGTGTACCGAAATAGGAAATTTTGGGCTCTGGCCCATGGACTAACACAGGAATACAGCTTCACAGAATGTAGTTGGGTCCCCCCCCCCCCCGCCAAACTGCTGTTCTACAATCCGGTCCAATAGATGGCGGTACTGCGCCCATACCAACAGCTATTAGAGGAAGAAGAAGAAGATTTTTTTTTAAATTTATTTTATTGAAAGCATAACAAAACATAAGGGCATGCAAACCATGACAGTAAACATCTCTCAAAATACAAGGCACCTTAGGAAAGAAAGAAGCTGTATAAAATGAAATATATAACAAATGATAGAGAATAAAAAAATAACAGATAAAAAAAATTAAAGATAATACGTCTGCACTTTTTCATAGGAAGAAGAGGAGGAGGAGGTGGTAGCAGCAACAGTAGGAGAATGGAGAGGGAGCGAGGGAAATTGAAGTTGAGAATTTTGAATGTAGACGCGGGAGAGCCTCGGAGTAGGGAAAGAAGAAGAAAGTAGATCATCAAGTCATGGTGAGAGTGAACATGGAAGAGAAGCCTACATGGCTGGAATGAAGATTCGGGGTTTGAAAGAAGGTGCTGGATGTGGAGCTTTGTCAGAGAAGCACAATGTAGCGAGATGGCTTAAGAATGAATTGAGCGAAGTTAAACTGATCGACCCGGCTTGGTAGTCGTCGAACGTAGGTCAAAGTCACAGATGGGGGGGGGTTGAAAGTCGTAGTGTTTGGTGCTGGGTGGGACATGTAGCCACTGTCATGTTTTCCACTCAGCAAGAAGGCTCCAATAAAAGGTGTTGTTGGTGGTGTTTCACGCAGAGTGGGTGCAAGGAGGTTTAACAAGTGTGAAGGGGTGACTGACAGCTATAGAATGAATAGGTTTGACGAAGTTCATGAGAAGTACCTGTTATGATACAGTTTGAGCACTTGCATGATGGAGTGTTCTTGGGCCATGTGTCGTACTCAGTTAGGCAGTATGTTCCCAAACCTTTACAGTGTAAAAAATTGTTGGTAATTGTTTATTTGTATGTCGGGGTGATTTTACTAAATGTGTGTGTGGGGGGGGGGGCGAGCGTGAAGGAAACTGAAAAAGAGCCAGTGTCTTCTTTGCAAAGGGAATCGTGCAGCATGGGAGGCTAAATGTCCAAAGAGAATAAGGGAGGCAGAAGTAATCAGGGTTAGCTCTAAGATGAGAACTAAACATGAGGAAGTTTTCAAGAAATATTATGACGTGAGACAAGAAGCTAAGGAAGACAAGTCAGTCAGGAAGCATGCCGAATATCAGACGAAGTTCTTGGCCTTTTTGGCAATGGTAATTAACTGTACTGTTGGAGTAGAAAGAAAATCAGAGAGGATTGACGTAATTGTAGATGCAGCAAGGAAATGTATGGGTGTTGTGGGAGTTTCTGGAGAAGGTGTGCAGCAGCTGCTGAGAGACACTTTTATTTTAGTCCCTCGGCAACCTGAGAAGTAGAGAAGTTACAGCAGGGGAAATTGGTGGGAAGGACTTATTCAGTGGATATTTCAGTTTAAATCCAGCAGATGGGGCTAATGCAACATTTCGGGTGCCAACCACCACTAAAAACTAATATGATGAAGAACTGCGGCAACTAAATGTGCGCAGATTGAAGGAAAGGTGGCAAAAGCAGTGGGAGGAAGAGAGGGAAGGACGATGGTTTTACAGAGTTCAAAGGAAAGTGGGAGAAATGAGGTGTGCAGGAAGGAACAGGAGAGATGGGACAATAATTTCAAGACTCAGATTTGGACACACTGGACTAAACAGTACACTTTTCAAAACAGACAAACACAATACAGGCAAATGTGACTACTGCGGGCAAGAAGAAACAGTAGAGCATGTTATGATACATTGTCAGAAATATGAGGCAGAAAGAAGGCGTCTGACTCAAAATTTCAGGAAAATAAAAGTACAATTTGATTTAGTAGATCTTCTACAGAATAATTAAACCGAGTGTTATAAAATCTTGTTTCAGTTTCTTAGAGTAACTAATTTAATTAAGAAGATCTGGGGGTTTTTTGTGTGGAGGGAAGTGTAAATAATAGACATATTGATCCACACTCCAGACCAGCTGGTGGCAGTAATGCACTAATTCGCTGTTTGCCAAAGGCCAATAAACACCACCAAGAAGGAGGAGGAGGAGGAGGACTAAATGTGCGCAAGCGCACTCTAACGCAATTTGACCAACTTTGCGGGTTCTTGCAAATACCCTTCTGGGTTTCTGGTTGATGTCGGATCAGAATCCACTCGTTTAAATTCCCAGACTCGAACGCAGAACGGAGGCGTGAATATGACAAAACATGTTAGGGCAATGCTAACAAGTTGACAGCTAGCCAGCTAACACTGGCTCCTGGCAAACAGGCAACAGTAGACAGCGTCGGGCAGTATTCTTAAAATGTATTTTTTGTACACGGTTATTGCTTCATTGGTTTCTTTTTTCATATTGAAATGGTTAAAAAAGAGAAGATATTGCAACGATCTGAAACGGCTTGATGGCAAAACGGTCCTCATTACAGGTAACGTTAAACCCTGAACATAGACACCTCAACGTAACCTCGGTCTAGCTTACTTTTAATGGCTGGCCGCTGATAGAATGGACGTTATCTTAACACCTAACAAACCGATGCGGGTAACTCTATGAAGTGATGGACGACAGTAATAAAGCAAAATAAAGATGGCGTGTCCACTATGGGAATGAATGAATAAATTGGCTCGAGACACCAGTACCTGATACAGCGACCTGTCTCCATCTTTGTCTTTTAAATGGTCAGTTATTGTCTTTTAAATGGTAAATGGACAGCATTTATACCACGCTTGCCTAGTCAGCCGGCCACTCAAAGCGCTTTACGGTGCATGCCTCACATTCACCCCTTCACACACACACATTCATACACTGATGGCAGAGGCTGCCACGCAAGCCGCAAACCTGCTCACCAGAAGCAGTTAGGGGTTCAGTGTCTTGCTCAAGGACACTTCGATACGCTTTATGGAGGAGCCGGGGATCGAACCAGCTACCTGTCGATTACCAGATGACCCATTCTACCTCCTGAGCCCTGCCGTTTATTGTCTTTGCTGTGTGATTCCTATGTCATCACTCACAGTAATCAAAACATGTCTGTCTTCTGTCCGTGTCTTGCAGGTGGAAATTCAGGCATTGGCAAAGAGACAGCAGTGGCTTTGGCGATGCGAGGCGCCCGCGTCATCATTGCTTGCCGGGATGTGGGCAAAGCTGAGAAGGCTGTGAGAGACATCAAGTCCAGGAGTCACAGTCTTAATGTCCTCCACATGGAGCTGGATCTAGCTAACCTTCATTCCATAAGGGAATTTTGCAAGAGCTTTCTACAGAAAGAGAAGAGACTAGACATTCTCATTAACAATGCAGGTAAGTGTGTCTGCCACACTGGATCCCCACTAATCTGCTCTTTTACACATGGTGTTTGACTAACTATCCTGTACAGGACAGTTGGCAGAGCAGCTCCACCTTAGCTCAGTGATTACAGGCTTGGTGATGGAGGACCTCACACTAAGCCAGTTTGGTGAAGTCGCATATATACTGACAGTCATTCTTGATGAGTGCTGGTATTTTGCAATGAGTCCCTCCATTAAGCATCACTTTTACACTGCTAGAGTTTGGGGTTTGGTTCCCTCAGGCACCTCCTGCATCAAAATTATAAGAATACTCAGATAAATGCATCCTCTCAACAAAGCCCACTGACTCATTATGAAATCGTCCATTCCCCGTCTGTGGTGTCTCCCCAGGCATGCCCAGCATTCTGGACTGGACAGACGATGGCTTCAGCATGTGTTTTGGCGTTAACCACCTGGGCCACTTCCTCCTGACCAACTTGCTCCTGCCCAGTCTGAAGGACAGTGCCCCCAGCAGGGTAATTACCCTCACATGCTCCATCTACAAATACCAAAAGCTGGATTTCCAGGACCTCAACTACAACCTGCTGCCATTCTTCACCTACTGTCGCAGTAAGCTGGCAAACATCTACTTCAGCCAGGAACTGGCCCGCATCACAGAGGGGAAAGGAGTCACCTCCTATGCTGTGCACCCTGGTGAGACAGGCTTTTCTTGTTGGTTTTGGCCTTGCAGGGTTTGATTAATGCTTACTAATGGCCGACTAATTCATCAGGCCTCTCTGCTTCCAATTAAGTATTCAAGCATGCCTTCTCCTGTTCCCCAGGTTTTGTCCAGAGCGGCTGGACGTGCCACTACTCCTTCCTGTTCCGTATGCTGATGCAAGTGATCATGTGGATGTTTTTTGTGCCGTGTGAGATGGGGGCTCAGACAGTGGTTTACTGCGCTGTGTCAGATGAGGCTGCCAAGCACAATGGGGGATACTTTGTCGACTGCAGGCCCACTACTCTGCGCCCCTTCGTCAGAGATGCAGGTGTGGCCAAGAAGCTATGGGAGGCCAGTGAGAGACTGGTCAAACTGGTCTAATGGAAGAGTGTGGAAATATTCAACTTGGTCTCAATGTGAAGCTGAGGAAATAGACAATGTGTAGTACTCAAGATAAACCAGCTCAGTGTCAAATTTAGATTTATTTCATTTTT
This sequence comes from Lampris incognitus, assembly GCF_029633865.1. NCBI lineage: Eukaryota > Metazoa > Chordata > Actinopteri > Lampriformes > Lampridae > Lampris > Lampris incognitus. The sequence continues at coordinate 110,992,727 of NC_079211.1, forward strand.
TACTTTAGTTTCTCTTTTGTTAAAATATTTATATTTATTTTCTTTAACTTTGTGAGGATTATCATGCGTGGATGATAACATGAGTTATATTTTGATTTTATTTATTTATTTTTTTGCCTTTAAAGATATTTCTGGGACCATCTCGGAGCTTATTTTCCAATCAGACCCGATTCGAATTGGAATATTTTTGTCTTTTTACTCTGACAGCCGAGGGGTAACCCTGCATCGCTTTGCAAAGCATCATTATAGCTCTCGTAAATCCTTAAACCGTCTTAACATTGTTTGACATTCTCAAGGCTACTCTGAGGAATATCACCAGCAAATCAAATTGGCCACGCTCATTTGCAGAGATTTTGAAACAGCCCTGAGGAAAACGCGCCCAAGACATACTTAGTGCATATGTCAGAGCTGTAGAACGCTGCCTCAGACCATGAGTACGTTTACATGTGCACCACACGCCGATTAAGATCTTTGTTCCAGATAAGACAACGGTTTCATTGGGATGTTAATGGTTTGCAAAGGCTGTGTAAAAGCTCCTTTTCTGTCATAGTGTAGTTTACATGCAGCAGAGTGTAGTTTGAAGCTGGGGCCAGGATTTCCTTTTACCGTCTTATAAATTATAGACAAAATATTAAGTGTGAGGACAGTTTCAGCTTTGCCTTGAAGATGCTTTTGGGGGGGGTGCGGACATAGTTTTGAGCAGAAGGCTGTATTGTAAGTATCTTGTATTATCTTATTTGTCTGGGTGGGGTCCGTATGTCCATCCATTTATTCCATTTTTTGATACCCTAGACTCACACAACCCATGTTTTTACCTTTGGTTTTTTATGTTTAGGTTATTTGAATAAACTCCGTGAATTCTTGCGGATCATCTTCCTCACTTGTGGCAAGCCAGAGGCAGTTGATAACATTGCCTTTTGCCTGTTTTAAGAAACAAACAATGTAATTTTTGTTCACTGTTTTTTTATCATCTTCCGAGAGTGCTTGGATTTGTATATGTTAATTTTGTTTTTAACACCTTGAGATACTTGGTGCCATGTGAAACAAACAAATGAGCGCGACGTCCTGTTCCTGTGTGGCAATATGACTGGAACCTCTCCTTGCTGTGGCCCGGCTATCGTTTTTATTGTGAAACCACTTTTGCAGCTTCCGTTTTTTCTGTTTTTGTCTTCGAGGAGAGCAGCCCTGCGAATGGATGTTTACTAATCATGTACAAGGTGAATGGAACACGGAGTAACACGTAAAAAGTCACAGGCCGTCATGGAAGCAGCGCCATCTGCTGGTAAAATGAAGTATTTCCTAAGCACGTGTTAATGTTAACAGTTTAGGACGTTGTTGATCATCATCATCACATGACTACAACACAAATTGCAAGATGTCCGATCTCCACTTAACAAAACGTGTTCATGATTTGTTTAGTTACATGTTTTTAATATCTACATTTATGAACTTACAAACATTATAAGAGCAATCAAGAACATAAATGCCAAAATAGATACAATAAAATAAGAAAAGAAAAATAACCTAATATACCCAGCAAGGCTATCAATTATGTTCCCATCACAACAAGTCATTAAATAAAGTCATTGTTTTTACAGCCTTCGTATTGTCTTTTGAAAATTAAGTTGACTATCAAAGCAAACCGCAACACACGTCATCTTTGAGAGTCCATGGAACAAACTTATTATCGGCCAATGTATATTCGTCCTGCTACTGAAACGTGAAGACGTGACAGTAAGGGTCTAACTTGTGAATGACAGACTCGTTGTGGACTTGTGTCTTCATGACACACTCTTGTACCTTTGACTTTTTTCAGAGAGCCACCACAAAGTCAACGCAGTTGCTTATTATTTATACTGAGGATTCAAACGGAAGCGTTTGGGTGAGATGCAGGGACGGCCAGTACCGTGACAGTGTTTATGGGGGATTTTCTTCCGGGAGCAAAGACCCCCCCCCCCTCGATGTGGCTCCGCCCACTTCCCCCCACGATACAACAAACAGTGACTTGTGACAATACCAGTAAGCAATGAAAGTTAACACACACACACACACACACACACAAAGGAAAAGCAGAATTAATGGCCTCAACTATCTCCAAAGTTGCAAGAAAATCCGGTTTATTTATATTGTCTTGAATTACAATTACACTTTCAGGCGGCTTTGTATTCACAAACTGAAAACAGGCACACTTCTGTCCTTGTAAAAGTTATAAAACTGATTTTTTATTTCAGTCTGGCTCTGTGTCAGATTGCTTGCTTTGGTGCAGTTGAACTTAGATATCAATATTGTAACGTACACGTTTAAGTAGATGGTGGCGGTGCAGGAGATACGGGTTCGCGTCCCGACTGCCCCCTGAATTCGCTGCATTGGTGTCAGAAGAGGGATGGTGAGGTCATCGGAAGCGCGTGCGCCCAGAGGCGTGAGGGAGCTGAAGCGAGGGGACGCGCTTCCCGAAAATGGGGGGGTTAGTGTAACGTGCACGGATAAGTAGACACGTTAGCGCCCAGAGGCGTGAGAATGCAGCGAATCGGGGGGGGGGGGGCAGCAGCCCGGGAACCGCGGGCAACGACGCTAACCAGTCGACTGAAGGGTCCAAACCGTTAGCCAAGGGCTAACGTGTCTACTTATCCGTGCACGTTACAATATTTTTTTTAATTAATACTAATCTAAGGGAAAAAAAATTTTGATGTCTATTATGATTCTTCACAACGACAGTGGTGTACGTTAACTTTTATGGAATGATCAGTAAGCGCTGAGTAACTTTCATCAAAGTCAAGGAAAGTTGAATCAGTTCATCTGGACACCGCGTCTGTAGACAGATGAATTGAAGATGAGCTTATTCAACTTTCTTGCATTTTCTAACCTGGATTACTGAACGTGCATCAGGACACTTCCATCATGTAGGTCAACTGTTGTGTGGATTTCAGTAAAAGGGTGCGACGTCTTGAGTTGATGCAGTTGGAGGACAGTAGGGAGAGCTAGAGGACAAGATAGGGTGTAAGTGACTGTAAGAGGGGAGAAGGAGTGTGACGTGGGTGGTTGAAGTAAAGACGCGTATGCTAACAGACGTGTGTCTTCGAGTGGTCCCTTAGCAACACGACATATTGGCGACGATGGCTGTGAATGTGAACCCAGTGCCACCTTTCCTCATGTCTCCGGGTGAGCCTTCGGTAAGCTTTTCAAGCTGGCTACGTGCTTTTGAAAATTATCTGCTAGCTTCGGCGGAGAAAATGTCGGAAGCTAGAATGCGCGCGCTTCTCATCCATAGCCTCGGTGCTGAAGGGCAGAGACTATTTTACACACTGACTTGCGAAGATGAATCTTATGATGCAACGGTAGCTGCACTGACGAAGTTTTTCGTTCCTGCTGTTAACGTGGTGGCTGAAAGATACAAGTTTAGACAACGGACTCAGCATCACGGAGAATCAGTGGCACAGTACGTGTCCGCGCTGAGAAAACTCGCTGCTACGTGCGACTTTAAAACGTTTGAGGATGACATGCTACGGAACCAGTTGGTGGAAAAGACTAACTCCAATCGGATAAGAGAACGGTTGCTGCTGGAGGTGCCTCTAACTCTGGAAAAGGCTGTGACTATTGCTGGACTAATTGAATCCGTCACATCTAATGCTAAAATCATGGACCGGGGAACTGCGACTGCAGGGCCGCCCGCGACAGCTGTGGGTGTGTAGCTGGTGGACACAACCAGGGGACCGCCAGCGTCCACGAGAGACAACGCCACGAGACAAGGGCTAACATGCTTCAGATGTGGAGCACGCGACCATAAAGCGTCCTACCCATCTTGCCCCGCCAGGACGGCCCGCTGTAAAGACTGCAGGAAACAGGGGCATTTTGAAAAGGTGTGTAGGGGGCCAAAGAGAGTAAGTGGAATTACAGATGATGTGGAACAAGTAGAGAGCTCTGTGCCTGAAGTGACTATATTAAATGTAGACACTGTAGCTCGCACTGGGAATAAAATAATATGCACAGTACAGATGGCTGTTGAGGGGCAGACAACACAAAATGTGGAACTTATGCTGGACACGGGCTCTGCCGTTTCAATCCTTCCCAATGCAATGTTAATGCAACTTTTCCCAAACGCCCCACTGAGTACACCAACACTGAAACTTGTGAGACGGAGGCAATCATATTCCTGTGAGTGGAACGCTACATGCCACTGTGACATATGCCAGTAAAAGTATGAGGAGTGAGATATGTGTTACACACTTGGGCACGGCAATTCTAGGCAGAGACTTATTTGCTGGACTTGATATGCAGTTAGTGAATGGTCAGGTGGCAAGTCCGACCTGCTCCCCAGTCACACGTCACCCAGATGCTGTTTCATCCATTTCGGAACAGGGCAATGGGGAGACACTGAGCTATGCAAAAGGATTTGTTCACAAAATCAAAGTGCGCACAGATGTGACCCCAATTCAGCAAAGACTGCGCCACCTACCTCTTGCGGTGAGAGGTGCAGTTAATCAGGAGCTTGAGAAGCTTCAAAGACAGGACATTATAGAGCCTATCGAGTCATCAGAGTGGGTTTCCCCTATTGTAGTGACCGCAAATAAAGAGGGAGCTATTAGGTTATGTGTGGACTTAAGGGAGCCTAATAAGGCTATAGTGGTGGACAGCTACCCTCCCCCACACATGGAGGAAATGTTTTCAGAGCTCAGAGCGGGAACTGTTTTCTCTACACTGGACCTGCAGAGTGCATATCATCAGGTGCTGCTCCATGAGGACAGCAGAAATCTCACAGCTTTCATCACACACGAGGGTCTTTTCAGGTTTAAACGTGTCCCATATGGACTGGCTTCAGGGCCTAGCTGCTTCCAGCGGATGATGACGACCATACTGAAAGACTTACCCGGGTGCCAATACTACTTGGATGATTTGATCATCCATGGGAAAACCAGGGAACAACATGATGCCCACCTCCGAGCAGTACTCCAGGCCATCAGTGCATCAGGACTGAAACTGAACATGGCAAAGTGCAAATTCAGGCAGGAATAGCTTGGCTTCCTGGGCCACAGGGTGTCAGCCCAGGGGATACAGCCAGACCCCTGTCATGTGGAGGCAGTGTTGCAGGCTATTCACTCTACTACCCCCAGGCCAATGGGGAAATTGAGAGATTTAATCGATGTCTGAAGGATAAGTCTACTGACTGCAAAAATAGAAGGAAAGGAATGGACAGCATCAACCAGAGACTTTCTACAGGGCAACCAGGCATGCCACCACTCAATGCTCCCCTGCAGAGCCGTTGCATGGACGTCAGATACACACCAAACTCCATGTGACAGGCCTCCACAAACCACAGCCTGTCACATCCCTACAAGCACAAAACACAGCACAAACAGGGAAAGAGAAGCAGAGGAAGATGAAGGAGTATGGAGACAAGAAGAAAAGGGCAAAAGCAGTGCACTTTCCTCCTGGTTCTTGGGTCAGAGTTAGGAGACCAGGTATACTACACAAGAGTCAGTCGAAGTACTCTCGCCCTCTTCAGGTGCATGAGCAAAGAGGCCAGTACATTTACAGACTGTCTGATGGGCGCACCTGGAATGCATCCTATCTCACGTCAGCCCTACCCCTTCAGGGTCACGCGGACCCCGGGCAGGCCCTTCCTCCTGAGGGGCCTGACATAGACTGTAGCCAAGTCCAGCCTGACCCATTACATGCTCAGCCCCCTCTGTGAGAGGTCAGGGTCAGGAGGCTGCCCGCTTGGGCACAGGACTGTTATGTGAGGACGGTAAACTAAAACAAGAGTAGCCTATTGTTGGTATGAAACTGTTATTTCGAGACTGTTATTTCTTATAGACCTAGTACTGTCTGTATCAAACTGTTATTTCAAAACTGTTATTTTTTAATGACCTAGTAGTGTCTGCATGAGACTGTTATTGCGAAACTGTTATTTGTTTTATGGTCAAGGTATTCTGTTGTTATTGTAAGACTTCATAGCTTATACAGTTCAGCATAAGCACCGCAGTGATTGTATAGTTGGTGATGGAAATATTATCTTTTGCAAAGGGGATATGTGATGTCTTGAGTTGATGCAGTTGGAGGACAGTAGGGGGAGCTAGAGGACAAGTTAGGATGCAAGTGACTGTAAGAGGGGAGAAGGCGTGTGACGTGGGTTGTTTAAGTAAAGAAGCGTATGCTAACAGACGTGTGTCTTCGAGTGGTCCCTTAGCAACACAACGAAGGGCCGCAGAAGTTTGTTTTTGTGCTGGTTTATTTTTCTTCAGAGATGTTTGCACAAATTCCCCCGAGATTGTAAATGGTAGAGACATGAGATTTTGCCCATTGATTAGAAGTTGTTTGCAAGTGCTGCCCAAGACATATGACCCCAATTGGCCTGATGGGGATGGGGGGGGGGTGCTATAATTATAGGTCAACTTTGAAAAGTCATAACTCTGAAGCCGTAAATCCGATTTACACGAAATTGGTACAGAAATCCGCCTATTTGCTCTACAAATTTGCCTCAAGAACCACTAAAGGCCGCCTGACAAGATTTTTCCACCATTTTGAATTTTTTTGAAAAACACGTTTTTGACATCACAGAAAGTTGAATTGGTTCATCTGAACACAACGTTTATAGAGAGAAATGTTTCATCATCATCTAAGTGACCTCTTCAGTCTCTCAACTGACTGCAGGTATCCCCACCCTTATAAACAATATAGTGGCAGAACGACCGAAACCAACGACCGGTTTCATATGCAAATTGCTGTGACCATTAACTAGAGCAGCGTTTCCCAACCCAGTCCTCAAGGAAACCCTATCCTGCAGATTTTCATTGTAACCCTGCATAGGTAGCCCTGCATAGGTAGCCCTGCTTGTACTTACTCAACCAATCATCTCACAGCACTTTATGCAAGGTGTGCAACAGCTGACATAATTCATTGCTGATTGGTTGAATAACTACAAACAGGTACCTATTCAGGGCTGCAAAGAAAATCTGCAGGATAGGTGTTCCTTGAGGACTGGGTTGGGAAACACTGAACTAGAGTTAATGTGGGGCGCCATCTTGTTAGTAATACGCTCTGTTAGGCATGTAAAAAATGTAAATGAGACTCTTAAGCCAGGGGTGGGCAATCTTATCCAGAAAGGGCCAGTGTGGGTGCAGGCTTTTGTTCCAACCAATCAGTTACACACCTGATCCCACTAATCAACCAGTAGAGTCTTTGCCACTGGCCCTTTCTGGATAAGATGGACAGATATTGCATCACTCATTTTTGATACAATTATCAAACTACTTAGTATAAAAGAAGGTATGATCTTGTTCCTTGTTTGCAATACTGGCTCATCTACTGTGGATAATGCTCTCAAAATTCTGTGTTTGTTTGGTAAATTTCACATTCACAAATCCAAGGTGATGGGCTCAAGCCCAATATTTGCTTACATTGATCTGGTATTCTTTTTCAAGTCCCTTACCAAAATAACTTCTAACAAAAAGGCAATGAAAACATCTCTCATGTTGGAAAAAATAATAAACAAATTAGATAAACGAACAGCTTAGTTTTAAATTGGGGTTTTTTTCTGAAAGACTCCTAACATAGTGGCTCTTATTATCATCATCTGATCAAGTAACGATAACAATCGACAATTCTGTGGATTCACAAAGTGTGGCAGCCAAAAATATTGGTGTTACGTTAAGCACATTGAAGAAATCACCAAGACTGCCTTTTTCCCTTACCTAACATAGCTAAAATTTGGTTCTTTCCTGTCCATGGCTGACGCAGAGACTCTAATACATGCCTTTGTTTCATCCAGACTTGATTACTGTAATGTTCTGTTCTCAGGTCTGCCACATGCTAGTACTAAAAGTCTTAAGAAGGTTCAGAATGCTGCAGCTAGAATCCTAACTAAATCTAGAAAATTTGACCGTACTACACCAATTCTTGCCTCCATTCATTGGCTTCCTATCCATGTTAGATCAGAATACAAGGTGCTTCTGCTGACTTATAAAATCCTAAATGGGCTTGTCCCATCTTACCTGTCTGAGCTTCTTAAACTTTAAATTTCATCTCGAGCTCTTCACTCTCAAAATACAGGGCTCCTGTGTGTACCCAAAGTTAAAAAGAAGTCAGCTGGTGGCAGGGCCTTTTCCTATCGGGCTCCGTTCTTGTGGAATAACCTGCCTGTTGCCATCAGACAATCAGAGTCTGTTGAGTCCTTTAAATCCAAATTTAAAACTCATCTTTTTGCCTTAACCTACAATTAGTTGCCTTTTAGTTGAGTGCTTCACAACCTGTACTGGATGGCAAGTCAGTTTTCTGTCTCAATGAATTTACCAACCACTGTTCTGCCGACGAGATCATAGAGTAAAGATTATGACTAGTTGATGACTTCATTGATTATGACTAATGACCATTGCAAACTGTTCTTTTCTCTCACGTCTTTTCTCTCTCTCTTTCTGAATGATGTCTTCTCCTTTCTCTTTTTCTGTGTGAATGGTGTCATGTGAGTCTCCCTTGTGTGCACTTGCAGTCCGTTCTCTCCCCAGGTCTCCGTGGTGATGGTGGTCGCCACTTGGACGCTGCCTGCCATTCCTCTCCTCACATAATTTTTTTTTTTGTTACATGGTGATGCTGGTCGCGTGGCTTGGATCTTGGACTGTTCTGATGGCGTCTGGACACTGCTTTGCATCCTGTGCATCATATTCTTCATAAATTTTATGTCCATTATAATTCTGTTATCCTCTTTCAATGTTGTATTGTGTAACTTCTGTAAACACAACATCCATGGCACGTTGTGCGTCTTAGGAGAGAGATCCTCCTCTGTTGCTCTCCCTGAGGTTTCTTCCTGTTTTTTTCTCCCTGTTAAAGGGTTTTTTTAGGGAGTTGTTCCTTATCAGATGTGAGGATCTAAGGATGATGTCGTGTTGCTGTTAAGCCCACTGAGGCAAATTTGTAATTTGTGATATTGGGCTATACAAATAACATTGATTTGAAATTGATTTGATCATCAACCTCATAAGTTTATTTTTGTGTCAACCTTTCCTTGTTTATTTATGTTATTTTATTCCTTTTTTGCATTGTATTACATTTAGACTATAATTATTACTTTTATGTTTTGACTCTCCCCTGGTACTGAAACTCTGACATTGTATTGTTGCAATGTAAAAACAAATGTACATGATAAAAAAATGAATAAATATGTTCAAAACAATGTAAACAAGAGCCTTAACAAAGCAATCTGTGAGCGATCTGTTCATTGAAAACACTCAGAATAAATTTATTTTGACTCATGTAATGTGGCCTGGCTTTATTGTCTGGTAGCACCATGTCGTCTGGGTAAGGAGAACCATGAATTCAACAACAGCAAGACAACATAACATAAGTTAGTGACCACATCAAACCTCCACATGGGTATAAAACCAGACATCACCGTACGCTACAATACAGCCAACTAAAGCAGGCCACAGTATACTCTGCATAGTTTCTCGGCACAAATAAGACACGGATACGTCAAATAGCCAGCCTGACTAACAAGGGATCGAGTCCTCATCGACAAGTTAAAGTTGCCCATCACATACAATAATTTCTCGGTACAAGTAAAACATCAGATGCGAGGATCAGGTATCAGCAAACCAGCCTGTAACAACACACATGCATGAGCCTTGTGCTGCCCCCAGATCATAGCTTGGCAGCCAGCTAAACTCAATTCCCTCTATCAAAGATTCGGAAGAAACTTCTTGATTCCACAGGTTTAATGATAGACAGGATCAGGTGAAACAACAATGCGACGTGTAGGTACAAGATGTATGATGATCGACGATGTCTAACAGGACCACGTTATGACTGAACACTTTCCCAACTTTCTACTGAATGAACTGCGTTCCGTCGTAGAGAATCATGGGAACGTTTTCCGATTGTACACAGTTCCCACTTTCTGCCACCAGACGGCGCAAATGGACCGACAACGAAAATCTCAAAAGCAAACAATGAAGCATACTCCAGTGGTAACATAATGAACAGAATGGCATATAATGCAATGAAATAAAATAAATACTGTCTTATAACAGCACAAGCCTTGTAAATACCAACAGAAATAGGCCAGGCTGCCTGCAAGAGGTCCAGTCCTCATCAGCACCCATCACATACAATACAGTGCTAACAGTGAACAATACAGTTAACTGGGAACAGCCCTTACCTTAAAACAGAAGTGACCACAGAGGCCTGGGATCAGCTGCCTTTACTGTTCGTCCTGAAGCTTCATCAAACGAGGGAACTTTTTATAAGCCAGCCTTTCCTTGGCCACCATGTAGGGGGGCCTGAATGAAGCTGCCGTTTCTTCCATTAACTTGGACTTGATCTCGAGTACCTTGTTTGGCAGACTCTCTTTTTGCTTGGTTCCTGCTACTTCAACGGCCCTATCCCAGACAGCATCCGGCTGTGGGCCACCTCAGACAATGATGCGGCACTGATGGTCTTCTGGCCCTGACAAAATGGATGGGAGCCTGAAGTGGCCCACATGTATAATAGTGTAACCCAGCCAGAAATAATGGGTTAAAGAAAAATAAACTTATTTAAAAACTATATAAGTTATAAAGATTAATGTGTTTTAAGTTCATGTTTTATTTTATTTCATATTATAGTTATGATTTATTACTTGGTTAAAATCGGTTACCTCTATCGGCTCCATTCTTACCTGCCTCGATTGATCGAGTCTAGGATAGAGGGCGTGTCTGTGTGAATAGAGAAGGGAGGGGCAGTGACACATGAGACGAGAGCGTGGACGCTGCGAGCACCTTATCAAGCCATAGTTGCTTCGCAACGTGTGTGAGCTTGCACGAGCCACGGGCTGTGAAGAGTGCCGTTTTAACGGGGTTATCGCATCCCACGTGTCTTGGTCAGGTTTTTTTTGTTGTTGTTATGATCGGAATCCTGAGAAGTCACTTGAGAGCTGATAGATGGAGAGCCACCAGACTAGCAGTAAGAAGCGGATCTGAACCTCTGCAGGACAACTCTACTTACCATCCAGTGTGGCAAGTTGTGCCAGTCACCCAGACTGGTATCCTTTGAACAAAACCCCAGAATGCACCCTGACAATTAACTCTGACAATTAACTCTGACTAGTCTTTGACTCGTTGAAGTGTAGAAAATCACACATCAGGACTATTTCTTTATTTTAGGGGCTCATTTTATTATTTTCATTGTAATTGTAATTTGTATTTTTATTTTCCAGCACACTAAAGGTGCAGTTCAGATTAATTTGTGTGTGTGTGGTTATTACACTCTGCCCTTAGCTCCTCCCGAACCTAAAGCATTGCGCATCCCAAGAGTGGGTTACAGTAGCAAATATGGCCCAAATATGCCAAATCAAATGTGGGCCTTTTTTTGGCAAAGATGCGGTGCTCTCGGCAACATGTAATCTGGATGGGACCCTGAAGTGGCCCGTGTGGTAAATGGTGAATATGGCCCAAATAACATAAAACAAATATGGGCCACCTTGGGCAAATATGTGGCACATGTGGCATTGCTATGGCTTGGTTCTGGCCCAGATCTGACAAACAGGAGCAGACAGCCCAGGTGCCATCATTCCATGCGGTATGTGGGCCAGAAGAAAGTGTGGGCTGGGTCCGGGTCACAGCCATTTTGCTATTTGGGATGCTATCACGATGTTTGTAGATTTTTTTTTTTGTGCAACTGGTTCTGTGCATGGCTGCTTACATCCCTGTTAATCCACTCTTAACGATAATTAATTACCTTTTCAGAAAGCAGAAGGGTTTTGCGTCTCTGTGTAACGGGCACGGGGACGGGTCTATTTATCCGTGCACATTACATCTGCATCCTGTGCATCCCAAGCTTCCTCCCTTAACGCATAGCTATGTGTTACGAGTCTTCTATACTATTCCCTCCAGTACTGGCTGGTGCAGTTGGCTGGTGCAATCTAGTCATGTCCCTACCATTTTTCTGATTGTGCCGCCACGCTTCGATGGTGATGGCCAGAATTGCATGCATGCCGGTATCTTAATTAAAAGTGAATTAGTGATCTCATCTATGAATCATGCATCAATAATAGCCTCATTTTACGCATGATCCGTGATGATGAAGACACAGGATTTTTTTCACAAATCACGTTTTCAGGGGAGCTCATGTCTCCCAGGGAACCAGGGGGAGCGTGGCTTCCCCTGGCTCCCCCGTAGTTCGCACCCTGGACAGGACATCAGAGCCTCTTTTCCTCTTCCTTCATATACAAGTTGGCCACTACAGGTGAGACTGGGGAACCCATAGCACACCCATGCCTCTGCCTATAGTACTGCCCCCAGTATGTGAAGTACATGGACACAGCTTCAGGAGCAGACGACTTGGTCAGTGTTACGGGTGGTCCTATTGCTAAGGGTGGGGTCGTCCTGTAATATCATACGGACTAACTCCACTGCTTCATCAACAGGAACGCACGTGAAGAGAGCCCTCAACATAACTAATAAACGCAGACCAAGTTTAATGAAAAATAAATAAAAATTATGAACCACATACAACAAACTTGATCTTTTCCAACTTCAGCACTGACACCACCTCCTGGATCAACTGAGTAAAGGAAGGTAGCCTTTTTGCCTTCCAATTACACAAAATAAGTCGCCAGGCCAGCAAAGAGGAAAACGCGATTGCACTCCTTAGTTGACCTGAAAGGCCCTCCTCCACTGGGATTACCCCAAAGATGGCACTAAGGGATTAGGTTTAAGCGCTTTGTTACATATTGATGAAAGACATTCAAAAATTGAGGACCAGAAGCTACCCAGAGATTAGCAGGACCAAAACATGTGTCCCAGACAGACTGGAATATGGTGGCATCTAAGACACACTGGACGAACAGATGGGATAAAAGATGGCTGCGTGAATTCATGTTTGCAGCAGCCTCACCCAGTACGGGTGTGGGAAGATGGTGGCGCAAACTTAGGTTTGTGGCAGCTTCACCCAGTACCATCCATGCAGTGTCTTTGTCCACGTCTGCTTCTAAGTTTATGTTTTCATTTGATGGCTGGGAGAGCTGGCGCTGGATTGGCTGGGAGAGCTTGATCTGCTGCGTCCCGTGGGCCCAGGGACCACGGCCCTGCCTGGAGCTGCGACCGAGGAGGAAACACTACAAATAAATGTTCCTGATTCCTGATTCCCAATAAGAATAACGTAGTTGATGAAATATTCGAAATTGTATCAGGTTGAGTCTCACACACACACACAAAAAGATGAAGTATGGATTATTTAGATAGTAGAGTCCCATAGTTCATCTGAGATATTTTCTCCTATGTCCGATTCCAAAGCAACCCCGGTGTTGTTCCATGTGGAGGATAATATGTTCTGTATCATATTGTACACTTAAGAAATTAATCATTTGCTCTAGGGATTAAGTTTAAGACTGGCATGTGTTGGTTCTTTCTGCGGGGGGGGGGTTGGGGTAGTATAAGAATTATTTCAAGGCAAAACTGCGTGGCTGGAAGTAACAGAAGTGTTTTATGGGAACACTGTGGTCCTGGCACAAAAGACTGAATGACCATCATCAAATATAAAATAAGCCAGCAAAGAAGACCAATCCACAGCTTTGCCAGGCCTTGAATGCCAGATCCAACTGTGAGGGTAGAAAGCGATGGTTAAAAGGTAATGGACAGAGGCCAATTGTTTGTGTGAAGTTAAAATGTTTTCTGAACTGGGTCCAGATTCTGACTGAGTTTTGAACCACAGGACTCTTCAAGTTGACAGATAATGGGGACGCCAGCAAGGAGACTGGAGAGACGGGAAGGCTAGCTTGTAATTCCATGGTTGACCATCGAGGTCATTTTCTGTCTGCAAATGTGGTGATCCAGTATGTTTAGAAATGTTCGCTGACCAACAGTAAAGTAAAGAATTGGGCAAACTTAGCCCTCCCTCCAATTTGGATCTCTCTAAGCTTCCTTTTCTAATCCAAGTGGGAGATTTGTTCTAAATGAAGGTAGGAATAAGACAGTCCAACTCCTTAAAAATAATTTTGGTAAAAATACGGGGTTAATCTGAAATAGGTATGAAGACCTGGGCAGTATTGTCATCTTAACAGAATTAATGTGCCCTGCAAGGGACAAGGGAAGGTTTGACCAACATTCCAGGCCCTCCTTTGTATGCTCTAAAAGTACTTTACATTTTGTTTAAAAGGTGCTTTAAATGAACCTGTGACATAGATTCCTAAGTACTATGTGAAGCACTCCTGTTCGACTTTAAAAGGAAATTGGTTATGTACTTTGCTTAGCTACCGTGTTAACAGGGAATAGTAGGCTTTTTGACAGGTTTAATTTGTAGCCTGGTAGCTTTCCAAAGAGATTTAGTAGGTCCAAGATGTAGGGAAGACTATTTATTGGATCCATAATATAGAGAGGCAATTCATCTGCATACAGGGATAGCTTGTGAGAAGCTCTATTCCTGTCAATTGCTGAATCCCCTGGTGATGGCGATAGCTAAGGTTTAAATAGCTATATTGAACAGATATAGGGACAGACAACACCCCTTGCGGGTACCTCTATGAAGGGCAAAATGATCAGAAGTAATAACATTAGTACACACAAAGGCCATAGGGCTTGAATACATTATCTTGATCCAATTTAGGAAAGCCAGTTCAAACCCATATTTCTCCAGAACAATTAGCAGATACCCCAACTCAGTCTTGTCAAATGCTTTTTCTGTGTCAAGGGAAATGACGCTTTCGAGTTGGAGCTCAGATTTGGAAGAATAGATAACATTTAGTAACCCTCTCATATTAGAAAAAAAAAATCTGCCTTCTAATATAGGCTTTCAGAGCCTCCCAGACCGTGCACTGTGACATTCCTGGGGTGTTGTTAATTTCAAGAAAGACATCAATTTGTTCATTAAGAAACATTATGAATTTATGGCATAAAAGCAGGACAGGATCTGAATGCTTACTACACTGTGGACCTATATTATCTAGAAAGTGTATATCAATTTGAACTGGACTATGATCTGAAATGACATTGCTGTTGTATTGGCTGTTGCAGGTAGCAATCTATTGTCTATCAGAAAATAGTCTGTTCTTGAATAGCTATGGTGAACTGGGGAGAAAAATGAGTATTGTTTGGTTGTAGGGTTGCTTTTCTTCCAGTGGTCGGATAAGAGTCACCGTTTTCACAGCCCAACAGAGTGTTGCCTTGGAAATATGCTCAGCATCACTGATGATCTACAGAAAACTCCCATTGGAAAAAAAAAACAAAGTGCAACACAAAGATTTGTTCTGAACTGAGAGCATGTCCCCGATGTCTTTTATGAATGATATGAGGGCTGAGATTGTTGTTCAGATAAACATGGTAATGCTCAAACAGATAATCATCAGGAAACGATAAAACATCCAAGTGGGGTCTGATCACCACCTTCTTCACGATGGAGATTTCTGCAGAGCATTTTTGCCTCAGTATCAACTGGCTCTTCAAGAAAAGGTCATGCCATATCTGACACTTCCTGCAGTCTGCCGGCTTCAGCTAAAGAGCAGGAGAAACTCAGGGTTAGTTGAAGAAAACCTGCCAGAGAGCAGGTTAGCTTCATGGAGTATGTTGCCATAGTAACTGACTCAGAGTGGGCTTTGTGAAACCAAAAACCTAGAGTTTCCTTCAACCCTTGAGTCAACTGACTCTGAGTTTTCACTAAACCCAGTCTCTGAGACAGGGCCGTAGACAGTGTCATGATTCAGACTCTGTTTGTATACATTCTGTATATTAAACACGGAGTTCACGTTAGGGGAGGAAATTCTGAGCTTACTTTTTGGATTTTTTACTTGTCTTTTACATTGAGGCGCTTTGGCAAATGGTGTCTGTTTGAGACTGCTTCCTTCTTAGAGGCTTATTGCTGGAGGTACTTGGTGGTCCTTACTATCTAAGATGATAGAACTTGTTTTTTCCTCTCTTCCTCTAAACTCCCATTTGTATTATGGCAAAATACCTGTCATGTAAATTTCTTTCTTTGTCAAAACTTGAAACTTCTTGGTGGTTTTAAAGTAGTCATGAATGACTGAGACAGACTAAGTAAGGTGCCTTCTTCACTGCTATAGTGCAGCAAATCTTATTTTGACGTTGCCCTTTTGTTTATTTACTTGTCTTTTTCTGAACTGATACTATGTTCTATTTTTTTTTTTATCATGTCATGGATTGCTATCATGCACCTTTCTGCCGTTTGTTCAGATCTCTCTTCAGAATATATGTTTAACCAAAGAAAATCCCAGGACCTGGCTGTTGTAGAGGTGAAACTACAGCTCAGATTCTATACGACGAAAAAGCAATACATTTTTATGATATTCACAATTAAAGTCAAGCTTATATATGTGTTTGCATGTATACTGCAAATTTACCAGTTTTAAACTCTTCCTGTCAGAAGACATGTTGAGGATGAGTCCCTAAAGCGCGTCGATGGCAGCTGATGGGACAGCAGACGTCTCTGCCTGCTTGAATCTGTTAGGGCTCGGTCTGTTGACCAACCTGGCAACCAGCAATGAGAGCGGGGGAAGGGCGCGTCTGAAACACCTGCAGCCTACCTACTCGTTAACCACTCTAGTATAAGTTTGTTTGCTTTCCAGAACTCGTCGCGAGTTCGTCCTGAACAGTCCCGTGAGTAAATTCTTCGTCTCGAGTTTTGTGACATTTCTGTGTCTCCCGGTGGAGTACAGATTGTAGTATTCTCCGTGTTTTTGCTTGTTTGATTATTCCCTTGTGTCAGTTCTCCTTGAGAGCTTGTTCGGAGAAGAACTCTCTTTGTGTTTTCCCCATTGGATTTTCCCATCGTGATTTTCTAGTTGAGATCAAGTTTTTGATATTCTAATTTCTCCTCTCTCACTGTGGATCTTATTACTCGGTTGGACTTCTACCTTAAAGGAGCAGTTTGTGTTTTTTCCCCTTTCGGACTTTAAAGGAGCAGTTTGTGTTTTTTTCCCTTTCGGACTTTAAAGGAGCAGTTTACGTTTTTTCCCTTTCGGACTTTAAAGGAGCAGTTTACGTTTTTTCCCTTTCGGACTTTAAGGGAGCAGTTTACGTTTTTTCCTTTTCGGATTAAGGGGGCAGTTTACGTTTTCCCATTTTTAAGAAGCTATTCTCAAGTTCCGCCTGAAGCGCCTCCCCCTTCTGTCCAGGCCCGGCCGGCTCTCCTCTACGAGTCCTGCCAGGTTGGTGCTTTACTTTGTCTTGTGTTGTCGCTATTGGGTTCGTTCTACAAACCTTAACAGAATCTGGACATTTGAGCATGTGTAGCTGTTGTATGAATGTTCCTGAAATCATAAATCATTTCTACAGGTCAACACAAAAGGCTTCTAATCATAACAATCGTCATCATCATCATTATCATCATCACCACCACCTTCATATTTTAAGGCATCGTCTGAATGCAAAAATGGTAAGAATTCAGTTTCTATTTAAATCTTCATTTTATTGATAACACCTTAACACATTTTTTTTCAAGTTAGAGAAACATGTGTAGCATGTAAGAGAACAGAGCAATAATCAGAATAATCAGAGACCTAGAGGATTAATATTATCATACAGAAGAAACCCAAACTGACAAAAAGAGACAAAGGGGGACCTAGAAAGAGTCAACAGCAGAGATATCACTGGATAAGTTGGGAAAACAGAGTGACAAGGGAAAGAGTGAAAAGACACCCTACAAAGAGAAGCCAGCTCAGTGTTGTCAGCGCAACTGGTGGTTGTCACTGGGCCGAGAGAGCAGACAGCGTGACAGCAGAAGTTTAGAGCTCACACACACTGTTGCTCCTGCACATTGCTTCTATATGCTATCCTGGCAACGCCTGGATGGACCGCTGAGGCGACCGGAGGCTGTAGAGCAAGCACTGACCTCCGGAGTCTGTAGCACAGCTGTTCTAAGGTTTATACGGGGCTGCACAATTAATAACAACCACCTATAATCATACACTGGTATATTAAATCCTGTGTTTAGGCAAATCGTTGTATCACATTGGTTGATCAGCAAAAGCCAAACATTTCACATGGTCGTTAGAAATTCCCTCTGGCTGAAAATAGTCAACACGCTGACATGGTATACAAAACGGTATAAAATATTTCTCCATGAATCACCAAGACATCTACTTGTGATTGACAGCCCTGATCAGATTAATAACGTGGTTGACAGATGCGATTGACGGGTGTGATTATCATAACTGTGCAGCCCTAGACGTAGCATGAGGACTATCGTGTCGAGACAGAAGACATCAACTCGTGGTGGAGTCACACTAGAAGCTTAAGTCTGCCCTCCAACTATGTCCTATTTGCAGCCTCTCCGGTATCGCTGGAGAGTTGCTTCTAAAGTGTGAATTAAATCCTTGTGCTACTCCTCAAAGGGACTTGTAGGCTAAAGTAAAAGTGCACGTCACTGTTGGTGGTAAGACATGTTGCTCCTCCAGTTACCTCCACTATGTACAAGAGTCAGCCAGTCTGCACTGACAACAGAGAGCCCTGTAGAAAAGCATGCTAAATAATCTTCATCACATGTCACCATCATCCTCATAGTCATCTTTAGTGCCATAATCATTATCATAAACATCCTTAGAATCATAATCTTCAGTTATATCATCTTGAGACAAAAATAGTTATATGCACTTAAAAAGCTGAGAAAATAGATAGAGAAAGGTTTAGTATACCAGCATTCAGTAGAAAATAAAAAAACAAATAAGGAAAAACATCAAAAAACGTGTGTCCCCCGCCGACTGTCATGCAAATAAAAATGCCAGCTACAATGCTAGTCAGTTGCAGTTGTGTAACACTGTGTACTCCCGCGTTTTAAATATGTGAATCGTATTATACTGGTTTTCAAGGCTAGTTAACACACTAAGAACAGAAGAACAACACCTTTTTACTGTACATGCTGCTTTTTCTTCTTTTTTTTTTGGAGGGGGGAGGGGGGGTCATGTTTGGTTAACACGATCATGCATGAACACCTCCAAGATAACCTCTGACCGTTTAGCGACGACGCGGGGTCAACTAGGTACAGGTGTCGTTCGCTGTATGAGACAGGACTGATAGGACGGCTCAGTTCACCCGGAGAAGCCTGCAGCTCAAACGCTCGGACACACTGGGACGGCGGCAAAAACTTCGTTCTGAAGGGGCAGTTCACACAAAGTACAACCCTCTGTAACACTGGTCAGCATTCCTCCCGGTGTTACCTGAAAATGACTCCCTGATTGGCTCAAAAACTGAAGACGTGTGTGTGTGTGGACATCTTAGTATGTGTCATAAACTCAGCCTGCCACAGAGAAAAGTACACACACCGTGACTGCTTGGTCAGCAGGGTAAAACACATGCAGGGAGTAAATTGGGTGCACGATCCCTCGCAAAACTCCCGTTTCACATGGAGCCCGTGGGCCTCGTGAACAACGGACGGCACAAGAACACGAGCTGAACAACAGGACCGCAGCGAGAAACAGAGAGAGAGAGAAGAAAACGCAAAACAGTCCATCAAAATAAATAAATAAATAATCCCACAAATAAATATAAACCTGAGGACTAACCAACCAAACCAGCGGACTGCCTGCCTTTCTTTCCGGTGAGACGGCCCGAACGTAGGTCTCCTTCATTTTGGTCTGACCAACGGGGGCGTGAGACACCTCACGGAAGGCAGCCGATGGAAAACGGGCAAAGGTCTATGGAGCTGACCGCCTTTGCTATTCGAACTCCCCCAAATCACCTGTCACAGCTGTAAAGTCCGTCTGTCTGTTCCCCATCACCCCTGGCACGAGCACAAATGTTACAGAATAAAAGCTGATAACACTTGATTGCAACACAAGTCAAAAAGCATGATAGTAAATTATGAAAAAAAACAACAAACAAACCAATATAATCAAAAGAACACTAACCCAAGTCTGAAGGCGGAGGGCTACGTCCTCTGAAATAAAGCCTTCATCTTCAAACGTCCCTTTTTCACATGACACACTTCTCCATAGTTTTCCTCAGTACTGTAAAAAGCATAAACCGAGGACAAAGGATGTACATGCCTGCCCTGTGCCTCTCTCTCTCTCTCTCACACACACACACACACACACTCATATGTATATATATATATATATATATATATATATATATATATAGCCAGCCTCTGCACTCTCTGTTGGCGTATGCATACCTTATAACCTATGTATGCTGATGACTTCCTGGTTTACCTAATAAACTCTTAGCACATGTGGAAGACTCTAACTCATTCTACCCCTACAAAAATTCCCATAATGCACAAAGTCACCATCTTAAGTGTAAAACTAGCACTGCTGATGGAGACCAAAGCACAGGAGTTGGCTTTCCAAGGTGTCTCATCATTGTGACATTTAGGACTGAGCTCTGTTCGTGCGATGTGTGTAGAAAAACACAGCAGCCCCAGCTTCTACACTATGGCTTCGGATCGTTTCTCCACAACAACGTGTTATATTTCCTAGGTGTCTTGAATGTAGTGAGAGCGCTAAGAGTTAGCATGTTGTTACAACTCCGAGCACCACGCGCAACAGATGAAAAAATGTATCAAGTTTGCAACAAAGGATTGTTGCACTTCAAACATGTCTTGGATGGTGGCTTAACAACAACAAGAAGCAGAGCTCCCAGTAAATATCTGTTAGATGCTGCTCATTTACAAAAGAGGCTCCCAGTGGTCACAGGGACGAGGGCTGTAACACCACCCACCTGGATTTCAAAAAACTATTTCTGCTGAGAAAGACGAGACAGAAGTGTGACAACAGGCAATCTAACGATAAGATTTAGTATGCTAGCACGTAGCTAAGGTGGAAACATTGATATGTTGTTTCTCCATGCTGTTTACGCTTCTATAGCTAGCGCCCTCCTCATATAACAGTTGGACGTGCAGTCACTGCATTTTCACAATGATGCTGCAGTTCCTACCCTTACCACAATGAGTGCTAGAGAGCTCGACGATAATTATGCCATCAGCACGTTAGACACTTCATTAATGTCACTTAAGCTGTCTTTTAACACAAAGATGACAAATCCAGATCATGATGGATCATACTTGCACATGCCTCGCTTGGTACGTTTGAAAAATTCTAGATTCGGCACAGGAAGACGCAGTACTTAACTCATCCCAGCTTTAGCCGGCCACACTGAAGGGAGCTCAAGGTGTCTCGGACCGTACAAAATTCTAATTTTTCTGCTGGCAAGACATCATATACCTGCTTAACATCACAAACACACAAGCACTCACACTCTTAAATTCACATTTGACACCCCATCATACACACCCCTTCCAAAAAAAAAAGAAAAAAAAGTTTTCATCAACATAAGTTTGGGCGCGGTATAATAGTTAACATACACGAAGCGAATTACAAAAACTGCCAATATAATTTTTCCACTTAATAGCCACAATAAAATACAGCCACTGTGAATATTGGGTGGGGGTGGGGTGGGGGGATCATGCTTCCTTAAAAAGATAGAGAGAAACAACAACGAAAAAAGAAAAAGAAATTTCTTTCAACTCTAGAAACCACTGGCATCAAGAATTTCAAATGATACAAATTACATATACAGTTGCGACTGTGTAATAATAGTCATAGTTAATTATGATAATTATAGTAATGATAACAGATTTTACTTATAACTTTACATACTGTAGTTCCAGTGCAGTATTTGTGTCACACGTGTAGAATCACGGGAGTAAAGGGGAGGGTTGTTTCACAAAGCCGTAGCGGAGGAGGGGAGAGACCACAGGAAGAAGAAACAAACAGTTTTTAAATCGCTGAACACCTCCCTACTTCCCATCCCAGCAATCCGCCCCCTAGGTGGGCCAGAGGAGGGGAGGTGAGACGAGAGGTGGGGGGAGTCCAGGGACAGTTGTCGGCGACACTGGATTGCTGTTGGACGAGCGTCCGAGGGTGCAGTGGTGCAGGCGACAGACAGGGGGCGGTGATAGTAGAAAGAAGAGATGCATGCTGGGGGCTGAGGCCGGGTGCCCAGCGATGCTGAAAACCCAGAGCCCTGCCCACCCTACAGGACACTGGACATGTTCCTCCATCCCATCCCATGCTCTTCCTCCTCTCTCTCCCTTTCTCTCTCCAGCAGAGCACTCTTATCAGACATATCTGTGGCGTTCTTCCCCTGAAAGTGAAAATAAAATTCAGCCTCAGATATTTGAACATCATGTACAACTTGTATAATATACATTAAATACACGTATTTATGTACACACAGCATGTCCAAAACCACAGTATGCACCAAATAGTGTGTGAAAAGTACCCGGATGTCATAGCACATCCAAAGAAATACTGGGAGTATGCAAACACTAGACACTGTGCTGGCATGAAAATCCCACAATGCACTGCAATACTTCACGACAATGACCAACACTGGTGGAGGGCAACACAAAACCCAACAGGCAGAACGGTGGAAACATTTAAACGCAAGTATTACATGTCAGTATTTACATTTCAGTATTACTTTTCCCATCTTGTTAAAGACAGATGTGAGTCACCACACTGGTAGAAGGTTACACACAGTGTGTCATCACTAACCCCCAAAGAGATGACAGGAAGTGGTGCCGTGCTGCGACAAAGTATATCCAGTTTGTGCTTTTCATTCATAATTGAGTAGTATGCTGGAAGATAGTACACTTATGTAGTATGTAGTACGTAGTATGTGATTTCAGACGCAACCACGGTGTCCATATCTACCATGTTACCTTGGGAACTACGTATGACATCGTTTTACATAAGAAATTCTGATTAGGTTGCAGGTGATGTAGTTTGAAATACTTCTTGAAATTAAATTAGAGACATTGTCCACATAGGTTTTAGATTTATTTTCTTTTAATTTCCCCCCTTTTCTCCCCAATTGTATCCGGACAATTACCTGACTCTTCCGAGCCGTCCCATCCCCATCTGAGGCTTTGTTACTCACTCATCTGAGGTCTTGTTACTCACTCTGATGAGATTCTAATCCTTGGTGATTTCAATATTCATCTGAATAAGGCTGCTGATCCTCTAAGTAAAGCCTTTCTGGTGCTTGTGGATACTTTTGGGTTCACTCAGTTTGTTCAAGAATCGACTCATTGCAGTGGTAACACCCTTGATTTGGTTTTATCTTAAGGGATAGCTGTTTCTGATCTGACTGTCTTGCCAACCATATCTGCTGGGTCAGATATTTTCTCATCAAATTTAAAGCTTTATTGGCCTGTCCTGTTAATGGCGGCACAGATGAAATTGCCACTCGCCACACTGGTCCCTCCACCATAGCTGCATTTGGCCAGCAGCTGCCTGTAGTCTTGGCTCCTTTCACTGAGTCTGTTGAATATCTCACTAGTGACTTAAATGTGGCCCTCTCTAGTCTCCTGGATTCAGCTGCACCTCTCACTACCACAGCTAGGCAACTAAAGAGGCCTACACCCTGGTTTAACCATGAGACACGTACTCTTAAGCGGCCTGCAGGAGACTGGAACATAAATGGTGAAAATCAAAATTGGAAGTTTTTTACCTGTCGTGGCATGAGTGTTTATTGAAATACAAGCATCTGCTGCAAAAGCAGTGTATCTCTCTCACTTAATATTAATAAACGTAACCCCAGATTTCTCTTTCTCACTGTATCTAAACTTACTAAAAACCAGCTGTCTATTAGCTGCTCACCATTCACAGCCCATGAGTTTCTAGACTTTTCTGCAATAAGGTTGTTGAGCTCATAAACAAAATTAGTTCAACTCCAGCTACTCCTGCAGATCCTGTCTTACCAAACTCATATCTATACAATGAGTCACTGATAGTCCCTGTTGTTACAGCTGTTGAGACTATCTCTCTTGATGACTAAGCTCGTGTCAGCTTCTAAACCAACCAACTACTTGCCTACTTGCCGCTTCACCAGCAAAAAGGTTCTTGTGTGTGCTATTTTTCGCTGAGGGGTCGTTCCTGGTAAATGGCGAGGTCTGCCACTCCTGACAAGTTTTCTAATGTAATGGCCCCTGCATGGCAAATGTGGGTTTATTTGAATGCTTAATAAAGCTTCATAAGTTTCTCAATGTTAACATATCAAATGACATTGTTGATCTTCCTATTTCACCAAAACACGCATGCTACCGCTGGGTTAGCTTGCTGTCGAAACTTGTGACCTGCATGTGAACGCTTGCTGTGGTGACGTGTTTCTTCCAATCTGGTTAGCGTTCATGTGCGACTGGTCAGGAGGAGAAAACATGATGGTGTTAGTCCAAAAGCTAACAATGCTGTGCCTACGTTGCTTTTTAAAGACATCTGCAAAGCTGTTATTAGCTTTTGCAGGATAATGAAGAGAACACAAAATGTTTGTAGGTTTTTTAACGCAGTAACTCCGTTTTCTTACCGTCGACTGCTAAACTGTCATGTTCTCGAGAGGTGAAAGGCTACACTTATGTCTCGGTAACTTGGAATATCATAAACCTCCACTTTCCAACATCATTTATTGGACTTGGTATTCTGTTTGTGTGTACTTTCTGGTTGGAAATTCATTCTTCAGATGTACCTGACGCCACATTAATGGAGCAATTATCTTTTTTTTTACCTTCTTTCGAAAAATGTTGTCCCTTTTTCTCCCCAATTGTATCCAGCCAATTACCCCACTCTTCCGAGCCTTCCCAGTCGCTGCTCCACCCCCTCTGCCGATCCGGGGAGGACTGCAGACTACCACATGTCCAAGGCTCAGCATTTTCGGTTTTTTACCGATTTTCACTGAAAAATACCCAGATTTCAAAACTGATTTAAAACCCAGTTTTTATGTTTCCACAGATCCAAACGTTGTTGCTGTTTGTGTGAGGTTATGTAACAGTGTCCTCTTGTGGCGAAATTCGGCATGCTAGATGGCTTTGAAAAATAAAAACTGAAAATGCTGAGCCTTGCACATGTCTCCTCCGATACATGTGGAGTCGCCAGCCGCTTCTTTTCACCTGACAGTGAGGAGTTTCACCAGGGAGATGTAGTGTGTGGGAGGATCACGCTATTCCCCCCAGTTCCCACTCCCCACCCAAACAGGCGCCCCGACCGACCAGAGGAGGTGCTAGTGCAGCAACCAGGACACATACCCACATCCGGTTTCCCACCCGGAGACACGGCCAATTGTGTCTGTAGGGATGCCCAACCAAGCCTGAGGTAACACTAGGATTCAAACTGGTGATCCCCGTATTGGTAGGCAACGGAATAGACTGCCACTCCACCTGGATGCCCATGGAGCAACTTTCTGCATGTTCAGGGTCACGTTCGTTTCGATTGGAATGGTGCAATTTATGGTACAAAAGCAAACTATCAGATGACCCAACTCCACCAAAACTGAAGAAATTAAAGACAATCCCTTCAATCATACTGATGTTCTAGGTGTCATGCGACCTGTTGATCGGGCTTTTTCTAGACACACTGTGGAGAACTGTAAAAACAGCTGTGCTGTGGAAGTGGGTTACAATTGGTGTAAGTGAAACACATCGTCAGTTTCCTCCCCCCAGTACTCCCAGTGTGACCCCTGCTCCATACCTCACTGGAGCGGCGCAGCTGGTGCACCCGAGCAGTGGAAGTGGACGTTCTGCCACTTGCTGTCTCTGCGGTGCCACACGCGGGTCTCCTCCGACTGGCTGGAGCGCGGCCGTCCCTGGCCGTCCACAAACTGGGTGAGGCGGATGTAGGCGATGCAGGCTGCATCCTCCCCGATCAGGTGGACGTGAGGGTTCAGGATGGTGGTGTGGATGGGCTTGCTGTTCTTAGCCAGAACTGGAGGGGTTGGGGGTTGGGGGGTTATGTATGTGGAAGAAAGACAGAGGCTGAAAATATCAAGAGCACCCATGGGTTAAACAATGATGCTTCTGAGACTGCCGCTGCTGATAATACCGATAGACTTGATGTGGTACTTTGCTAAAAGCACGAGAGTAATGGTTAGTTTACAAAAGGTATAAAAACAATTAAAAGTAACATTTAGAGATAAAAAATTAGGAACACATTGCAATAAAAAGTCCAAGATGAGAAGTAATATTTTAAAAAAAAGCTCCACATTGAACACATTTAAAAGCAAGGTCAAGGTCAACTTTACTGAACTCAGAGGGTAAATGTGTATTGCAAGCAAGTATATAAACCTGCATCTTAAATGTACAATCCATAATGACTTGTGGGTCCATGGCTATGAGGAGTACTGCAACAACACAAGTGCTTTACTGACAACAAGAAACCCAATACATCGCCCCATTGGGTCAACATTGTGTATTTGTTTGAGAAAAGGAGACAACTGAAAGCTTCTAAAAGAATCGACACATGTGAGGGAGAATTCTTACGGTTTTCAAAGTAGAACCGGTGGAAATCCATGCCCTCTACCAAGTTCCCCAAGGCCTCAGGCTCAAACGAGGTCAGTCCCGGGTCACAGATCTTACTGCAGGAGTAAAGGACAGGTCAACGCAACAAAGCACTAAGAAACTTGACGTCACTTCTTATGTGAGAAAACCAAAAATATGCAAACAGATGACCCGAAGCAATTACGAAAACAATGACTTACGCGTACGCCTCGAAGTCGCCGTTGTTGACTGCCTCTATCAGCTGCTCAGTGATCTTGATGATTTCCTGTTTGCGTGCTGCGGGGAAAGCAGTTAGAGTTGGAATCAGTCATACAGGCAAACCCAGCACATGCCTGAACTGATTTAGTTTGCAAAAACCATTGGCACCTTCGACTCGCACACCAGTGCAGAGGCTAAAAACAAACGCAAGTACGCTCCAGACAGACATGCTCGCACATTAACAGACACCATCTGTCATGTGACTTTGGAGAAACTTGAAATGACCTGAATTTTATATTTTTTTTGTGGGTTGCATAATGTGTTCAGCAATGTGCTCTGTAGCTAAATGAGTCTATTTCCGTTTTCCTCAGTGAGATGATGACGTTAGAGTTGAGATATGCTCAAGACTTAGCGTTTTCGGTTTTTACCGATTTTCACAGAAAAAACACCCAGATTTTTTAAAAGGGGCAGATCGGTTTAAACTGATTTTCCCCCGGATTTTATGTTTCCACGGATCCAAAAGTTGTTCCTGTTCATGTGAGGTTGTGTAACAGTGTCCTCTTGTGGCGAAATTCGGCATGCTGGATGGCTTTGAAAAATAAAAACCGAAAACGCTGAGCCATGGATATGCTTCAGAAAAGGTGGTTGCTATGTGGCACAGACAACCACAATGTGCGTTGTCTGTGTGGTCCTGCAGTTTATTCAGGCGCACATTACACGTGCATCATGATGTATGGCAGTCTCCATAGCACTCAGCGCCCATCCTACTGATAAGTAATATGATATAAAACCATACCATGCCAGACCATCAAATCAGCGGAGTGTATGGACAATAAAGAACTTACCTCTGTAAATATGGAGCGCAATGTCAAAAACACAATAACAGTATTCCTACATCACACAAGGACACAAGGCATCTCCTACTGTCACCAAAAGTATTAGGGGAGACAAAATTTCCGTATTTAAACCATTAATTCTCATCCAAGCAAAAGCAATCTAGGTACTTTTAAGGCTGTATTGAGTTATATTTTGGACATTAACAGTGAATCAAGTGACTCCTTGTACTGTCGACCACACTGAGAATCAACACTGAAGTCTACAGCTTTCACTAACCAGAGACGGGTATTGGCTTCACTTCCAGCTCATTGTTGACATTATCCAGTGTGA
Source organism: Lampris incognitus (assembly GCF_029633865.1). Classification (NCBI taxonomy): domain Eukaryota; kingdom Metazoa; phylum Chordata; class Actinopteri; order Lampriformes; family Lampridae; genus Lampris; species Lampris incognitus. Next base: position 111,020,333 of record NC_079211.1, read on the forward strand.
ATATGGCACCTCTCTCCCACCTATCAAACCATGGATAAGCCACTAAGGTGCCATATGGAGGCCGGATAATGTCAACAATGAGCTGGAAGTGAAGCCCGTCTCTGGTTGATGAAAACTGTAGACTACAAAGTGTTGATTCTCAGTGCGATCGGAAGTGCAAGCGATACTTTCAAATGACAAGGAATCATGTGATTCACTGTTAATATGGATAATATCACTTACTGGAGCTTTAAGGACACACAACTCACTCTGGCTTATTTGTGGCACAATGCAAAGGGCATCAATAGGCCTCAGTATACAACAGCACACACAGTCATCTCTCAACCGTGCCAGTGAAACAACACCTTCTAGTTCACCTGAGACCACTGCATCTACCCAGAGCCGTAGTATGGGCTGTGTTAAACATGCCGTGAGGTCACACACAGGCCTTCATCCAAACACTGTCATGACAAATGATTAGCCCCCTCCCCCCCATACACGACCATAGAGGATGTCAAAAGGGGAGAGGGGAAGGGTTGGGGGGGGGGTTCCATGCGCTGTACTCACTCTGGGAGGGAGAGTGGGGGGGAGGTGGGGAGGTGGTGTGTGCGGGTAGGGGCCCAGGCTTGGCGCTGGGGGCCGGTACCAGGGAGGCCTCCGTGGCCTCCGGGGCATGGGGTGCCGGCACCCTGCGCACGCTGCTCACCAGGTCCGTGAGTCGAGATACTGGGCGGGTCATCACGGGGGGGGGGAACAGAGGCAGGGGACGGGAGGAGTGGGGATGGGGATGGATGGAGCGCAGAGGAGAGAAAAAAAAGGCAGGAAGGAGATGAATGGTACAGGTGCAGAGAACGACTGGAGAGAAAGTATTAGTCGTGAAAAAAGAACATGAATGAGCTGCACTGAGCTAAACTATTAATGATAATAGTGCTGATAATAATAACAATAATAATAATAATAATAATAATAATAATAATAATAAAAAACCAGAAAACTATTTTCACTCATTGCAGTTACTTTCCCCCAGACGGAACTTGACATGACAGACAGACCTAGGGTGACTCTTTGGCTTGTGTGTCATCTTACCACACAACAGAGCAAAAGGGCAACGGGGGTTCATTTTTGTCAAACGTTAATTAAACACAAGGCCACAGAGGTCAGAAAACTAGTGTCTCACTGTCCTCTTTAAGTTGACAATTTCCACTAGGTTGTACTGCTGGTGACACCCCAGTCAAGATGCCGCTGCATCTCCATTCCCATCGTGATCAGCAGCGCAACCCAGTCGGAATATTCAACTTACCGAGGTCGGCGCAACACTAGCTTTCCGCCCTACAAGACCATGTGTCTCATTACTGTTACGACTACTTGTAGCTGATTATTCTCCTCCGGGGAGAGGCCGGGATTCCCTGCTGCCATGCTGTTCTACTTACTCTGCATGGGGACGACAGGGGTGTGAGGTGGGGAGGGGGCAGAGAGTGCTGCAGGAGGCAGGGTGCTTGTTCCCCCCTCCCCGTCGGATGTGGGCCCGGAGCCCCTTCGCACTGAACCCAGCAGGTCGGCGAACTTTGTGGTGGCTGAAGCAAGGACAGCGGTTTGAGTCGTTTGGAGGAAAGCAAAAAATGGAAGACAACAGTCCTGAATGGAACATTTTACCACAGCACGGATCTTGGAGCATCTTGGAGAGCACCGGGTCCGCAAGGTCTCCAGCCACATGAGATACTGACAGCACCGGTTTCTGTGTCAGTAGCCGATCTGACAGAATTGCTAACAGCAATACAGATTTGTTTACTCCAGCGTCAGTTCACTAGGTCCTTATTTAATGCGTAAGTGCCGGGGTATGGCTGGTGTAACCCCCCCACCCCGAGAGCTCTCCAAGACAAACTCTGACCCAGACAAAGAAAGTGATGGTAACTCAAAACAAACTCCACTCGTTAAAAAGAGCCCATGCTTGGAACTGCTACAGTTGACACCATGGCATACAGCAAGGATAGGCAACATGGTCCAGAAAGGTCCAGTGTGGGTACAGGTCTTGTTCCAACCAAGTAGCTACACACCTGATTCTATAGATCAATCAACAGTGTTTGCTAAGGACCTTGATTGGTAGACTCAGGTGTGTAACTCCTTGGTTGGAGCAAAGACCTGCACCCACACCGGACCTTTCTGGACCATGTTGCCTATCCCTGGCATACAGTGACAGTGCAGCATTGTTGTCATTCTGATTATATCCACGTGGGGGAAGCAGTGAGTCGCTCCAGACAGCGTGGGCGGAATAGTAGAGCACAGCAGCACGACAATATGGAGAGGGATGGGATGCTAGAAGATGAGATGCAGTACACAGCTCTGCAAAGATGACGATTTATTTATTTGTCTGAAATGGATAACCAGTTTTCATTTGTGACTATCTGGGTGTGAAAAGTAGTAACTGAAGTTATGTAAGCGACACTGACGTGTCCATATTGTCAGTTGACGATCTTCTGAAAACATGATGGAGGAATCATGAAGGTAGGAAGGAGCCTTTTGGAGTATATTACCAAGCCGTCATGGACACAGCTGGCTGCGTCAGGAGTTTAGTAGTATACGTTTAGTAGTATAAGTATTAGTAGTATAAGTGGTGATGTGAGACACTCAGAAAATGTAGTGACTTTGAAAGGAACACAAACAAGTTGGCGTTAGTCAAGTATTGGTTATTGTGTGTGTCTGAGTCAAGTATTGGTTATTGTGTGTGTCTGTGTGTGTGTGTGTGTGTGTGTGTGTGTGTACATATGTATGTTGGGCTTTATTGCGGCGCCATGCTGACTTACAATAGACAGCCGGAGTGGGGCCCCGAGTGGTATCGGGCTGGGAGCTGATGCTGGACTGGGTCTTAACTGGGCTGTTGTCTAAACTCTTCCCTGATCACACACCAAACATGCACGTGTATACACACACCATCCACACCCACCCACACACACACACACACACACACACACACACACACACACCCATACAACACACACAAACATACATACACACACACACACACACACACAACGAGGAGCACAAACAAGCACAGATACAACACAACAGACGAATGGGAAAAACACAAACACAACAACAACACACATGAATTAAGCGCACACAGGGACGGAGGAACAGAGAAGAAGAAACAGACATGATGTGGTGAATAATGGAGACGGGGTGAGGAGGGGCTGGAACAACATGGTGGAGGCAAACAAAAGAATCCCTGGGTAAAAACACACACACCTGGCTGGTCTTCTTTAGCTGATAACAACACACACACCTGGCTGGTCTTCTTCAGCTGATAACAACACACACACCTGGCTGGTCTTCTTCAGCTGATAACAACACACAAACCTGGCTGTTCTTCTTCAGCTGATAAAGGTTTTGGTCAGAAAAGTTCTGGGCGGGTTCTAGCATGGTTTTATTGAGACATCAACGACAGCTCTGAGTGAGGATGACTGCAGCGTGTCATGATGCCACAGGGTTATGACGGTGGAAATGGCCATTTAAATGGGGGGGGGGGTTACTCATTAACGCTTATGTGTTCAAACAGCCGGCAGCGAGAAACATGTGATGGCACACTGACTGGTAGATGGGTAAAATCCATATCATCTACGAACCACAGCAGACACACCAGTATTACACTATAAAACAGCACTGAAAGAGTTTTACCCCCTCCCATCCGCCGTGTCTACCCACTTACAGTTATTCAGACCAGGTCCGAACGCAGATCTTTCAGTCCAGAATGTGAATTATGGCAGATACTGTGAAATAGTTCGCAGACTAGCGTCTAACATGTTCTGCTATAAGAGTACCAGGAGTAACAGAACAGTTATGTGCTCAGATGCTCCATCAGTTTGCACAGGCGTTGGATTACAAGCCAGCTGTCCAGCCTGCGCACACACACAGACACACACACACGCACACACACACACTGACCTGACCAGATCCCACAAAGGCCAAAGCAGCTAAAACCATCGCAGTTCAAGGCAAGAAGTCCTTCTCCACACCCTCACCTGGCTCTCCCAGTCTGCCGCGGTGCTACCTGTCACTTACGTCTTACAGGCTTCGAATCGATGCGCCTCTAACCCCCACTATCCCAAGGTGGCACTAGAAGGGGTGGTGCGCCTTTAACTCCTCTTAGGTCACTCTTACACCGCGTCCTGCCGCCGGGGGGGGGGGGCTAAAAATACCAACCCAGCCTAACCCCTCATGCAAGATGCCCTTGCCCTCTGCGTTTGCTGGGGGTGGGAATCTGGGGGTGGTGGAGGTGGAAGTGGGGTGGTGGGTGGGGTTCATTTGTGGTGGTGGTTGAGGCTGATACAGTGAAAGGAGCTGGAAGGGGTCGGGTGTGTCCACTGCACACAGAGGGATGGCACAGTAGAGCCGAGAGGGAAACCGGGGGGGGGGGGGGGGGCAGTAGGTTTGTACACTTGGCACTGAAATACTGCATTCATGACTGACACACACACACACACACACACACACACACACACACTCTCTCTCTCTCGCTCTCTCTGACACAACAGCAGTGGGGCAATAAGAGGTCAACTGTTGGACCTCCAACTGTTACTGAAGAGACACAATCTGACCATTTCTAGCACACGGTGAGTGCAGAGGTGGCAAATCCAACTCCAGAAAGTAAAAGTCCTAACCATGTATTTGCTCCACCCATGTGCTAAACCAACTGATTCTAATCAACCCCTCTTCAGCTTGATAGGGTTATGAAGTCAGCCGATTTAGCACATGGGTGGAAGAAATACATGGTTCGGATTTGTACTTTCTGGACCTGGCTTTGCCACCTCTGGGTGAGTGAGGGCGCCTCCGTCCCTCTACGTCATGAATCACTGCTACCTCACGTACCCCGGTCGTCAACTGTAAAACGTTCAATCTTTACCACCTGAGCTCATCGATTGTGAAGAAAATCCGTTCGACTCATCTCACACATAGTCACACAAGTCTGGGGTTAATTTCGGATGGGCGGTGTCCTGCCTACGCTCCTCAAAACACCGCGCGAACCTGCTGGCCTCAGCCGTAATGTGAAAATCTAAAACAATTTACGAGAACAGCATTATGATGTGACCAAGTAGGCTGCTTTTACATGTAGTACACAGACAGCCAGGGAGCAGCACACAACTCCCTCCAAACTCCTTACCGCTATGCAACAAGTCGTTTTTTTCCCTTTAAAACTCATCAAAGCAAACACAAGTCCTCAGAGGTGCCACGCCGAGGACTCGACTACGCTGACGTCAGAGCACGTAGCTGATAACTGACACGCCATGTAAACCAGAGGGCAGTGACTGTGTACTGAAAAGATACACAAACATACATCTTCGCCCTCGCCCAGTGTTGTCGGCACAGCAGTGGCTACCAGCATTTATTATGCTACACTTTTCTATCTAGACGAGTTTATGACCACTAGAGGCAGCACAGAGCACAATCCCTGCTGTTTGTACCACGTGCTCTTGCGGCGCCGCACCAGTACACACACACGCGCGCACCGGGGGTCAGCAAAAAAAAAAAAAGGGTCAGAAGAAGAAAAGGAAGAGGACAGCATGTTGACCAGAGTGATGAATCTGCGTTACTTTATGAAGAGTAGTCAGTACAAATTTACTGGCCAACCCTTAATGTTACTCCCCCCCTTTTCTCCCCATCAGCTCTGTGCACAACGGTAGGCCACTGACTTCCGGTTTCTACTGCAGCGGTCATACCAGTTTCCTGTTTGTTGGCGTGTGCTATTGACGATGGCATATTTTCAACGATGCCTGCAAGATTCACCATGGATAAATGTCAACCACATGCACAGAACTGTCGACAAACTTTCACCTGCACCTACCAGCAAACGGGTGAAAACTTTCCAGTTGTACATATCAAGTTAGGTGGCCAGCTCACCTGGCCAGCCAGCGACGGAACTTTTTGTGCATGTGGTTGACATTTATCCATGGTAAATCTTGCAGGCATAGTGAAAAATGCGCCATTATCAATAGCACACGCCAACAAACAGGAAACTGGTATGACCGCTGCAGTAGAAACCGGAAGTCGGTGGACTACAGTTATGCATAGACGATTGTATCTGGCAAATTACCCCACTCTTCCGAGCCGTCCCAGTCGCTGCTCCACCCCCTTTGCTGATCCGGGGAGGGGTGCAGACTACCACGTCATTTGATACTTACGGAGTTGCCAGCCACTTCTTTTCACCTGACAGTGAGGAGTTTCACCAAGGGGTTGTAGTGCGTGGGAGGATCACACTACTCCCCCCCCCCCCCCCCCGAACAGGCGCCCCAACTGATCAGAGGTTCTAGTGCAGCGACCAGGACACATACCCACATCCAGCTTCCCACCCGCAGACACAGCCAATTGTGTCTGTAGGGACGCCCAACCAAGCCGGAGGCAACACGGGGATTCGAACCGATGATCCCCGTGTTGGTAGGCAACAGAATAGACCGCCATGCTACTCGGACACCCTCATTAGCATTACTTAATTATATACGTTGAACATGTAACTCAGCCTGTCCCCAATCTGATTTTTTAAATACAATTTTTGGTCTTTTGGTTTTAAAAATAAATATTGGTAATTTTAAATAGTCTAATTTACATTTCATTGACACGGCCAAGCAGTTAATAACAATAATAGCAGCTCTTTTTTTATCTCTGCTATCACATGCAGGCATGTCGTTGGGCTCATGAAGACTTCTCGTGTCCCCAAATGATGCTCAGAACTTAAAGAAACGATGTCGTCTTTATCACGAAGAAAAGACTATGAAGAGTAGGATACTCTTCCTCTGGGGTGATATACCTTGCTCGTTGTCACGTGACTGACTAGACTTCCTAGTTTACGGAGACCAACTGAGAGATAACAAGGTCTCCTGACTCTCCTCCTGATCTTATCTTTTAAATTTGTTCATCCTTACCTTTTACATCCTCGTCCTCCACTGTGGTGTTGCTGCTGTCAGACGATTCCTGAACATCCAAGAGAAAGAAACTGTTAATTTGAGTCATTATGTCATTATACACAACACAACACAATACAACACAACACACACACACACACAGAGTGTTCAAAGGATGCTTGTTCACACTGAGAGTATAAGATGGCAGAAGAAGGAAGTTCCCCGGTCACCATGTTGGCTTCAGAGTTTCAAAAGCGGTCACAGAAGCATCAGATGTAATGCAGCCCATCACCGAAGACTCATTTCACGTGCTGACACACAACATCCCGGTATTTTAGTGTGTTGTTATTGCGTTAGTCACGACCCGCCCGACAACTCGCTCAAAAAGAGGACAGGCGATGAGCTACATAGCCAGAAATTAGGTCAAAAAGATGCTCGCCAAACATTTTCTGCTTCAATCTACTGGCCCAAGTAACCGCATACACAACTATTATAATCTATAGTCAACCTATCCATCCTTGAATTTAAACCTCTTTTCCTGTCTTCCAACCAGCTCCCTCTCCCTCATCTGTTTTGTGTGTATCCATGTGTGTGTGTGTGTGTGTGTGTGTGTGTGTGTGTGTGTGTGTGTGTGTGTGTGTGTGTGTGTGTGTGTGTCAGGATGTACCATATGTGTGGCCATTTGTGTCTTCCCTCATCCTGATGATCCTTTCCTTCACTGTATCCGATCGAAACCCGATAGGAACAATCATCCATCCGTCCGCTCAGATAGCAGTGCCTGGAATATATTCTAGCAGCCAATAAGGTGTCTCTCCCAAGCCACCTATCCATCCATCTACCTATCTACTAACACCTACCTACCGATCAATAAACCTACCAATCAATCCACCTGTCTACATATCTACCTCTCAATCTGTCTGTCTGTCTAACAGTTTATCTATCTATCTGTCCTTGGGCTTTTGCCAGAGGGGCGCTTCGCCCCTCGTTTTCCAATTAGCAGATTAAATGAGCTGAAATTCCTCCTGCATGGAGAGGAGAGGAGAAGAGAGAACAGGGAAGCAGGGACTTGGTGACCTCATTAGAGGTACACAGAGGCACAGGCACAAACGTGCATGAGCAGGAAGAGAAAAATAACAGGGGAAAAGGGCTTTTTGTATTTTTCTTAAGAGAACTTTGTCACCTCAAGAGATAGAGACTAAGAGAGACAGACAGCGAGAGAGAGAGGCGCAAGAGAGAGGAGGAGGGGAGTGGAAAAGAGAGGGGAGGAGAGCAAGACAGAGACAGGGAGAAAGGGGGAGAGCGGGAGGGAAACAGAGAGAGAGCGAGTGAAAGAGCGAGAGAGAGGAGAGAGAAATGGAGAGACAGGGGGAGAGTGAGAGAGAAATACGAGAGAGAGAGAGAGAGAGAGAGAGAGAGAGAGAGAGAGAGAGAGAGAGAGAGAGAGAGAGAGAGAGAGAGAGAGAGAGAGAGAGAGAGAGAGAGAGGAGTGAGTGTGCATGTAGGCAAATAAAAGAAAGACCACTAGGCCTAATAATACTGAAGTGACAATGGTCCTGAATAATGCCAGACAGGTATGGGCTGGCCACTGGGCACACCCAGATACACACCGGTCTCATAAAAAACACACGACAGGTAGCAGAACCCGCGGAATCCCCAAACACAGAATCAACAGCCATGCCGAAGGCCACCCGGGGTTAATGTCGTTCTGCTATGATTGAAAAGCCGGACGGTGGCTTGGGAACAAAGCTACACTAATGTACACACAGGCCAGTGCCAATACACACTCTGCAGATGCACACACATGCAGGCACACATGTACACAGATGTAAAAAAACCGAGCCATATCCACAGGACAGTGTTCTCTCTGGTAACGTCATGCAGGATCAGGAATCAATCACAGACACATAACATGAACATTTAAAAGTGCACACACACACACACACACACACTTTCATCACCATGTATGGCTTATCAGCTGGGCATGTTCTGGGCCTCCAACAGGTTTGTGTGTAGATACACTTGTGAGATTCATTCATTCCTTCCTTGCCTATGCCCCGCTTAATCCCACTGTAGAGGGCCGGAATGTATCCCAGCATGCACGGCAGGAGGTAGGGAGACACTCTGGACACGTCAACGGTCCATCACAGGGTCAGCACACGCAAAATCATTCACACTTCTGTTCTTTCCTCTGGGCAACTGACTGCAGTCCACCCACCATGGACGTATTTGGTCGGCGGGCGCCAAGCAGAGCTAACTGGAGGAAACCCACATGAACATGGGAGCATCTGTGGTACCAGATTTTATTTTGGTTGGAGTGTGTGCCCATGACCCAAAATACTTGTGAAGCTTTGACCCCCTCTCTCTGCTGCTCCGTTTCGCATCAAATTCACACTCTGTTTGCAAAAATACTGACGCGTTCTGCTTCCCCCTTGCAGGGCAAAAACCAGATGCTTCCAGTTTACTGTATTTACCCCCGCGTGCACTTATATGCCCCGTCTGACTGGACGGGCACTCAACAAGCATTAATTTGAAGGGGCTGAACTATCATCTGCAGGGGTGGGGTGAGAAGGTAGTGGGCAGGTTTCTGGATGGTTCTAGATGGGTTCTAAAGTGGTCGGCCGACTCTGCGGAAACAAAATCATCAAACCACCACTGAAAACGTCAGCTCGCACAAATATGTGCATACTATACAGACTCCTAATGTTTGTTTACCACACGATGGTTAGAGCGGAAATAAACAAAACGGAGGAAAGGGAAACAGAGATGATTGCAAATGACGGCAACATGGCCAGTCATGCAACATGGTGGGTAGATTGTAGATGGCCACGCAATGGGAGCCGACACACACGAGCGATTCCGCTCGTTCGGCTAGGAAGGGTCGCACGCGGTGGAGAGGTCGTGGCTAAAGCGGTGCCTCCTTTGCTCCGCGAGTCCCACTTGCGTTTTTCACAGAACTTATATCTCTCCCTTAAGTGCTCTACAGGGAGCGGCATCACAGGAAAGCAAGCAGCGTTTCCTACTCCACTCCACCCCACCACCACCCACACACTTCACTACATGCACCAAGAGGAGATCCGTCTCATAATATCAACCTCAAGCAATACACACACACTATATATATATATATATATATAGATATAGATATAGATATAGATATATATCTATAGATATATATCTATAGATATATATTTATATACAGATATATAGATATCTATCTATCTATCTATTTATCTATATATATACACACACACACACATACATACATACATACATACATATATACACATACATATAAAAACAAATTCACACACTTTACACACATCAGCCACCAGAGTGTCATTATGCTCACACTGATGCATGGAGGAAAGACGGATCACAGAGGGAGGAAGGAGGAGGAAGAGGAAGAGGAAGAGGAGAAGTAAAGTAGGAGGCTAGGACCGAGGGGGATGATGAATGTACCTTCGTCCCGTCCACTGGGTTATGGATGACAGTAGTCTGAGGCTCCTAGAGAGGAGGAGAGAAAGAGAGAGAGGAAAGAGAGAGAGAGAGAGAGAGAGAGAGAGAGAGAGAGAGAGAGAGAGAGAGAGAGAGAGAGAGAGAGAGAGAGAGAGAGAACGGGGAAGCAAGAAGGGGAGGGGAAGATGAAGGAGCAAAAAAGAAAAATGACGGGAGGGAAGAGAGAGAGAAAGGGGGGAAAGAGGCATGAAGTGTGACATAAAGGTGGAGAAACATGGATGGAGAAAGGTGGAAAATAGATGGAAAAGTAGGAGAAACAGCAACATGAATGGTGGATCGACACATTGAGAGAGGGAGAGGAAGGATGAGAGAGAGAGATGGAGGATGTGTGAGATAGAGAAAGTGTGAGAGAGAAAGAACTAGTTAAGGTTGGCAGAGGAGACATGGAAGAATCCTCTGGAGCGGTGGAGTGGGTGGATGAGCTGCAGACTGTAATTTGGAGTCTGTTGTTTTCTCTGTACATGCACAGAAAAGAACACACACACACACACACACACACACACACACACAGATATAGCTGGAGGAACAGACCAGTGTACAGACTGCAGAGAGGAGTGTTAGATTTTTAAACCTTGAGTCATCCGGGGAAGGATTTCTCTGACCACGGACGCCCTTTTCCATCACTACCCTGTTTCACACTCTACAAACACACCACCACTTGCTTCTTTTTTTCCACTCCTCCCTCTCACTCTCCCGGACACAAGCGTGCCCTGAACGAGGCTTCCCAAATGCAACAGACGGACGAGGTTAAAGGGAGGAAGAATGGTCGATACGATGGAAATGTGACGTGCCCTCATGCAGATGAAGTAGGCACCCCACCAAGTAAAAGCCTGAACGACAAAGCCAACTTCAGCAGTCTCAACTAACTAAATAAATAAATAAATCTGCTGCTGCTGGGCCAAGGGCTGCCGAGACTGAAATTGTTGACTGATCCACCCAAAGGATGTGAGCTGAAATGGACATTATTAGTGCGGGGCTGGACCACTGCTGCTGAGACCCAGCTAGACCACCCCCGAGGATGAAGGCTCCCCGCTCGTCTTTCTGCAACGCTGCTCGCAAGCGAGTCCCTCCAGTCCCCGTTGGACGCTAAAAGCTTTCCTACCTCAGCACCGTCTCCACTTCAAGCACAGCAGCACGCAGGCCGCCGGCTATTTGTGTTTACCACTAAACGTCTTGCTGCTAGTCCCAGCACGCATAGTTTTATTTTTATATTTTTTGGATTTCCCCCCTTTTTCGCCCCAATTGTATTCGGCCAATTACCCCACTCTTCCGAGCCATCCCGGTCACTGCTCCACCTCGATCCGAGGAGGGCCGCAGACTACCACATGCCTCCTCCGATACACGTGGAGTTGCCAGCTGCTTCTTTTCACCTGACAGTGAGGAGTTTCACTCCCAGTCCCCTCCCCCCGGAACAGGCAGAGGAGGCACTAGTGCAGCGACCAGGACACATACCCACATCCGGTTTCCCACCCGCAGACACAGCCAATTGTGTCAGTAGGGACGCCCGACCAAGCCAGAGGTGACGCGGGGGATTCGAACCAGCAATCCCCGTGTTGGTAGGCAACAGAATAGACCGCCACGCCACCCAGACGCCTAAGATTGTTGTATTTTAGCTGAGTAAAGTAATGAGCTGCTTTCAAGCAGTGATTCTGACTGTTACTGGCTCAGCATCCTGCATCAAAACAGATCCGGACTACGGTACTGACCCCTGCTGCAGGTGCTGGTGTGCAGAACGATGCACGAATGATGATTTCTGTAGGACCAATTCCCTTTCAGGCAGTGATGACCATTTTTTTCTGCTAATCTATCACAAAAATTAAAATGACAAAGAAGAATACATAAACATCGAATAAAACCAAAGTCTTACAGGATGATGAGTCTAGAAAGTGTTTTGTCAGCATTTTTATGTCACACTGTGACCCCGCGAAATCCCCTTGACTCTGAGTGAACAATCACTGCATTAAAATGTTGTTTACTTCTGTTCTTCACTGTATGTCTTGTCCTTTCTCTGCTGCTTTTACTGCACTCCGATGCAAACTGTCACCCGATAAACACGGGGGCACACACACACACACAAACGTGTGCGCACATGCCCCACCCCCCACCGTGTTCACCCCAGCTCTCATCTCCCCCCAGGAAGTGACACCTTTTGCGATGACCAATCATCAGCTAGCTGTCTCCCTGGCGATGTCGTCATGGCAACCATCACCCTGGGCAACAGGCAGCGGCGACAGCTTGGGAGACATCAGTGAACAGGAACAAACTACCTGGGGTCTGCAGATGGAAGGCGCGGGGGGAAATGCTGAAAGCGCCACGCAGATGGGGGGGGGGGGGCAGAGTTTAACCACGAAGCACTGCCGATGACCTCGCTAGGAAGCCAGTCCTCTCTCCTGGGAGTTTCTATTGGTGTAGCTGAGTAAACATGGCTACTGGTTTCATCTAAAAGGCCACTTATGTTGTGGTTCCCTCACATGAAAGTAATCGCTGAGCAGCAATGCTTCAAAATATGAACTCCATGTCCCCTCTGACATGATCTGAGGCTTTCCTTGTGATACTGTCTTAGTGAGGGCAGTCAGCCCGTCTGGCTCCCCATGGCTTGACCGCGGGACGCAGCCTTCAACTCTGTGCTGAAGGGTTTAATGTAGCGAAAGGCTAAACGGTAGCTAGCTGAAGTCCCAGACAATAGTGTAGCCATCACGGCACAGAAAAGCTCAAAGAAATCACATCTACATAGAAAACCTCTTCTGCCACACGGTTTTGTGTGATCACGCTTGCCCATACTTCCTTGCACACATTCGAGTGTGTAAATGCACACGGTCTCTAACGAATTCAACACCTACCACGTCTGCACAAATAGGGAGCAACTGTGAACACAGACGCACAAAAACCTGGCGTGAACCTTTATCAAAGGGAAACGGAAAGTGCTTTACCATAATACCACTCCAGGTGTCGCCCCCTCCCCCCCGTCGATTTACGGCCATAGGCACCAGCTCTGTGGGTGCTGAGGCACTCGAGCACCCCCAATATTTTTGCCCCTTCCCCACACTCCTGCCTCCAAAATATGAAATAAACCAAAAAAAATTATATATATAAATATATATATATATATATATTTATATATATACGTATATATATATATATATATGTGTGTGTGTGTGCCTGCTCATTAGATAGAATAAACCAAACACAAGATGTGTGACTCCCCCACCCCCTTTTCTCCCGAATCGTACCTGGCCAATTACCCCACTCTTCCAAGCTGTCCCAGTTGCTGCCCCCCCCCCCCCGCTGATCCAGAGAGGGCTGCAGAGTACCACATGCCTCCTCCTATATATATTTGGAGTCGCCAGCCGCTTCTTTTCACCCTGACAGTGAGGACTTTTGCCAGGGGGATGTCGCGCGTGGGAGGATCACGCTATTCTCCCAGTTCCCCCTCCCCCCTGAACAGGCGCCCCTGACCGACCAGAGGAGACGCTAGTGCAGCGATCAGGACACATACCCGCATCCGGCTTCCAACCCGCAGACACGGCCAACTGTGTTTGTAGGGACGCCCGAGCAAGCTGGAGGTAACGCAGGGATTCGAACCGGCAATCCCCGTGTTGATAGGCAACAGAATAGACCGCTACCCAGATGCCCAAGATGTGTGATTCTAACTTCATGAATTTACCAAATATGCCACTTTAACCAAACCAAAAGCAGTTATACCTCTTAGTTTTGTCCAAATGTGATAAAGTTCAGACTGCTAACCTTCAACAGTAATTTGTACAGAAGTAATATTAAAGTTCAAAACTATATTATATTCTTTCATACTTCAGCAGTCCATCGAAACGATGATGACTGCGATGCAGTTTGCAGTTTAAGCTTAGCAAGCACGCCTGTGGGCCATCAGGCCCCGCATTAGAGTGAAAAAGAATCCATCAACAATTCGTTCTTAAGTTTTGGTATGTGATAGGGTCATCTAAACATAAATCCTCATTTTATTTTAATGACAGTAGTTAGGCTTGTTGTCTGGGAGAATATGTGCACTTTTTTGTCTGTCTTTTAGATGAGCACCCACAATCTTTTCCAGAACTTGGCGCCCATGTGCATGGCCAAATGTGAGTCCTTTTGGACTCCTCTCTAACTTCCTTCCCGTGACTGACGGTCTGTTTTAATCCCTGTAATGAGCTGATTTGCTGCTACAACATCTGCTGGGCCACACAGATTGAGAACTATTCCCTGAATAACAGCCTACAGAATGGAAGCTGGAGTCAATACATTTTCTGATACAGTCGTTTACAGATACTGCAGCAGTAAATGTACTCAGTGTGTTGGACTGTAACGGCAAACCCCAAACTTGCAGGGCTGTCTGGTATAAAAGTAAGCAGTGCATTTGCATACATAGAACTCCAAATATCCATTATATACATAGACTCAAACCTGCATACCCACTGAAATAGACTTTTTTTTTTTTTTTTTTTGCCGGACCAGCTGGCAGGCCAGTCCTACAAACCCGAATGTCCCTGACTGACTGACTGAGTGATCATGTTTTGAGTGACTGACTGAGTGATCATGTTGAGTGACTGACTGACTGACTGACTGAGTGATCATGTTTTGAGTGACTGACTGAGTGATCAAGTTATACAACTGGGCCGCTGGATCAGGTGAACAACAACGTCACTGAAGTTACACGATTGGTCGGCTGAGCACCGAGAGGCATGAAGGAGAGCGCACAGTTAAAGCACCCCAACTAACAATCACTCAGACAAAACACCCACTGAGGGATTCACAAAAGGGCTGCGTGGTTTTTGCAGCCGCTAAACCTGCACAAAATCTGCACAAATACGACAAAAAGAAACCGTGGACTTCTCCAAGCACCTGCAAATGAAATGCACCCCTAACTGCACTGCCAAGCAAATAGCCTCTTAGTGCTCCGGTGCTATTTGTATGTATGTGTCTAAATTAGGTAATATGCATACATTTGGCAAAAAAAATTGACCCCTTTCTTTGTAAATGAGCCTCATTGCAAAAAATAAAAGTCCAGTTCACTAACACCAACGCTAATAGCCACACTCAGAGTGAAAATTAGTTGGTGGTAATTGAAGGACATTTATAAGGGGTGTCACACCCAGACTTTTCCAGTGATGATGGCAGCAGTGATGCTTGGCAGGCGACGGTGTCATCATGCCATGTGTGCTTGTGAGCAGATATTTCACAGGAGAATATTACTTTTGGATTTAACTGAGATCAAAAATTTTCAAGGATGACACTGAGCCTGCCTACTGTGTTGATGGCAGAGCTACCATTATACTTTGCCACATGGATAACTGCAGTCAGATGCAAAACAAGGGCAAATTGCACCCAGGAGCAGGCATGTTTGCACTGTAATATCATTCTTGCGCTATCTTTTGTGAATCTGACCTTGAGACGAGACAGATAGCAGTTGCAAGTGATGCACAATTCATGGTGCTATAAGCGGCCACAATCCACTCTTTGTGACTTCACCTGTCAATACAAAACGAGAGACGAGGGATCACAGGCAATTAGAATAGTTATAATTACAATTAAATTAATTTCCCTTTCAAATCAAACATCCCAAGATATGAGTGGAAAGTATTGTTCTTGCAACTGCATTTATAACCTTTTTTTTTTCTTTTTACTTGAACGTAGCTTAATCATGTCATGTGATATGCTACCTCAGTACACTTCAACAACAAATATTACTGGGACCACTGCAGGAAATTGCAGATGAACATTTAATATCCAGGAATTTCCATTACAGACACTACCCCTGATTATCCCTGTAACAAACAGGCCAAAATTTCAAACACTGACCACAAACGGTCCACACATATACTAGGTTTTGACCTGGTCTTGTTTTGTGTTACAGGGAGCAACACATCACATCATATGCCCAGTGTATAAACACTTGTACGGCATATAAAAGAAAATCTGATCCGGTATCTGATTCTGAAATTGTGATTGGTGTCTCAGTCACTGCATCATAAGTATGGCATGGAGCTTGAGAGAGTTACAATGAAGCACGGCTTCTGGCCGGATATATAAACGCCATTATCCACTGTGGCTACTGTGGCTGAATGGTGCAGGGCGCAAATGATCTGGTGAGTTATAATCAAAACGCTCTGACTGAGTGGTGTACGTCCAAAAAAAGAGAAACCCTCCTCTTGAAAACCAATAAAATAAAAGAAATGCCGCCCACTCTTACAAATCATTTTTTTCCGGATGCCCCCCCCCCCTTTTTCTCCCTAGCTGTATCGGGCCAATCACCCCCTCTTCTGAGCCATCCCGGTTGCTGCTCCACCCCCCTCTGCCGATCCGGGGAGGGCTGCCACACGCCTCCTCTGATACATGTGGAGTTGCCAGCTGCTTCTTTTCACCTGACAGTGAGGAGTTTCGCCAGGTAGCGCGTGGGAGGATCACGCTATTCCCCTCAGTTCCCCCTCCCCCCTGAACAGGCACCCAGGCCCAGCAGAGGAGGCGCTAGTGCAGCAAGCAGGACACATACCCACACCCGGCTTCCCACCTGCAGACACGGCCAATTGTGTCCGCAGGGATGCCCGACCAAGCAGGAGGTAACACAGGGATTCGAACTGCCAAGCTCTGTGTTGGTAGGCAACGGAATAGACGGCCATGCGACCTGGACGCCCAGTATGAAAGAAATCTTACTGTGGCCACTGCAACATCTTTGCCTCCAAAATTTTCCTCTGGTGTGAATTCCTTGTGGTTTTGAATTAGAGTGAAGCATTTCAAGAAGCAATATTTTACCAAAATTGAAGTACAGTAACTTCTGTAAATGTTTTTTTTACTTTGAAGGATATGCATGGAGTACGTCATTGTAACACAAACACACTGATATAGTATAACATAAGCACTAAAGATGATCAATATCCACATGAAATAATTTTGAAAAGTCTAAATTATCCAACGTTCTAAAAAAACAAATAATGTACTGTGCCAATTATATTAAAAACGGGTAGATTCTAGTGGTTCTTTTTGTCAAGGCAACCCCCTTGACGTGTGCGTCTGATCCGCTGCGCTGCCTAGTCTCCAGTAGCAGCCGGGAAGCGCAAAGTCACCATAAAGACAAACACATGCTATGAATCAAGCAGCTCCGGCGAGGCATCACCCACAGTCATTCTCGGTCTAGCGAGCTACGACCATGACCAGCGAACAAGGCGCCCGGGTCTTTCGTGTGTATTTGAGTGTGTGTTCTGGTGTTTTTGGGACTGTGACGAGAATCAGTTTGACAGTGACAACCGCGGGCCATGCAAAACTGTGAAGGACGTTTCACTTTCCTAGAAGGTAATTTTCTTACACTGCTCCGGATTTCCGCAGTGTGCTGGTAAAGAGATCTACAGAAGTCTACGGTGTCCAGATGTGTGGAGCAGTTCAGACACATGCCACCAACAGTTTCAAACATTCCTTAACCACAGTTCAGAAACAAGAGGAACTGACGGGAAAAACCATAAATCAGCGCCGACTGCTACAATTTACCCTCAGATAAAAATGAACAGCTTATTTTGTCAGCTCTAATGAAATATATATTACCACCTGTGGTGAAAACAGGCAACTCGGGACTTTCCTTGGAGGCTTAAGGTGCCTACGCACAATTCCAACACAAAGTAAATGTACACGGTCCTTAGCGTAAACAACCCAAGCTGCTGAAAATGAAATAACGCTTCCAAATAAATGAATAAAACATAAAAAACAGCCATCATTTGCTCATCAGTGGAGTTTAGCATCCCCCTTAGGGACCGAGACAAGGAAGGGCAGTTAAAATCAGTCTGACAGTCTTCTTGCCTTAAATCGGCTGCCTGCTCCTCTCTCAGCGGCGGGCTTGACAGGGCGAAGCAGACGAGCCAGCGGGCTGCTGAGTGCGGTGCCAGTCACCCTGCATCCACGCCGGAGGAGGAACACAGCCTTTCCCTGACATTACCTGCCCGTATCAGAGTCAGGCCCCCAGACCTCAGACTTTATGTGCACGCTGTGCCATGCTCGTCACTCGCAGGTTCGCTGCAAGGCAACGTGGCGATCGACCGAGATAGACAAACACACGGACAGAGGACGGACAGAGGAGCGAGAGAGAGAGGGGGGGGGACAGACGAAAGGAAGTGGGGGTTGGTGGTGTGGGGAAGGGTTGACAGATATGCAGTCGGACAGACAGACAGTCAGACAGACAGGGTGACAGAGGAAGGCAGGGTTAGAAGGTAAATACCAGAGCAGGTGAAGGGATGTTTCCTTTGGGGCTGGTGACTATGCTGTTTTTGGTGCTGTTTGTCTGGGGCTGTGCAGGAAAGGAGAGGAGAGGGAGGAGACACAACAAGAGTGTTAACAACCGCAAGAGGTGGTTCTGTGCTTGCGTGTGTGTGTGTGTGTGTGTGTGTGTGTGTGTGTGTGTGTGTGTGTGTGTGTGTGTGTGTGTGTGTGTTATTTATGACCCGTTTTCGTTTGTGATTCTGTGTATTTTTACGTGCTCTGGTGAGTGGCTGGCATCAGGCAGGATGTGCACACGGGTGAGAGTCTACTTCAGTGTGTTTGTACGCAGGTTTGTGTGTGTTTCCACGTGTTTGCACTTGTCCCTCTGTGAGTGTGTATGTGGCGGGCAGCAATGGCGATGAAAAGGTCACCTAAAGCATTCACAACATGGATCAGTGTTCCCGAGGAGGTAACATGAGGGGGCGGGTGACACGGAGGATGTGACATCACCATGCTGTCAACGGTGACTTCCTCTGCTGAGGACTCCACATGGCCCCAGTGCAACAGTTCCATTCGGCCATAATGAATCACATCTAGAAGCCATCAAATGCTTCTCTGGAGGACAAAGCATTACGTATTAAAACATCCCCAATCCTTTTTGGCTTCGTCTGATCAGACATGCATCGTGCCTCCATCACTTCACAATTCTGTTTGAACAAATAATGATGTGAACGAGAGGAAAGGGCAGGGGTCCGGGTCCAGCACGTTAAAGTGACTCAGCAAAGTGACTCTATTTCCTGTTAATATAGTCACCTAACATACTCTAATTTTATTAAACCTTATTCTGCAAAAAAAAAAAACAAACAAAAAAACAAAAACATTTTGACAAAACATTTCATATAGTTGTGAGATGTTTTGTCAAAATGTGTTTCATAAAACCAGAAACACCAAGACAGTCCCTGTTGCATTTAGCACAAACTAACATGTTTCAGTCTGTTTCTATGATAAGACAAATCAATCTTGATGCCAGTGAAGTGATTTATCCGACATCTGGATATCTTATGAAGTTGAATTTAGACTAACGTTAGCTAGCTAGCTAGCTAGCTAGCGTCAAGAGATTAGCTAGGCTAACCAGTAGTGTAGATAGTTATCTTAGCTGGTTAGCTAGCTATCATATATGCTGAGTTGCGCACAGTTTAGTTTCCAGAATGTGATCATTTCAAGTAGTTTCTCGAAGAGACTACTTGAAATGATCACATTCTGGAAACTAAACAGCAAACTACGTAATATTATCTGATTAGCAGACTGGCTGACATGTTGGGAGAAAACATGGATTGGAGGACTGTTTGTGAGACTGACGTATTTAACGACTTAATGAGAGACTTCATGTTTTGTTGAAACAGTTCATTGTTCAACATTGTGGCTATCTTTGGAAACAGTGTCGGTAGGAGTTAAGGTTTATTGTCAGTAGGACCACAGTAGAGATGTGCATGACTACCTGCAGAGACTCAGTGATGTCACACAAGGATAGAGATGGTCAGGGTCCGAGGGACGAGAAGGTAATTCAGCATGGAACTCAGACTGCTGATTAATATATGTATGCGTGTGTGTGTGTGTGTGTGTGTGTGTGTGTGTGTGTGTGTGTGTGTGTGTGTGTGTGTGTGTGTGTGTGTGTGTGTGTGTTCAACCATATGGACAGAGTCAGCCCCTGGGCTTACAGAGAGAGAGAAAGATCGAAAGTGAGAGAGAGCAACAGAGAGAGCGAGCGAGAGAGAGAGAAAAGAGAAAGCATCAGAGAGAGAGAAACGAGAGCAAAAGAGAGAGTGTGAGAGTGAGCGAGAGGAAGGAGATAAGACTAAAATCAGGGGACCATGTGAAGGGGAGAAGGGGAGAGGAGGAAGAACGACAGCAGCAGACAGACAGAGCTTACATAGACACACACACACCAGACACAAAGATCAATCCACACAATCCACCAGCATGAACACAATTCCCATTTAGTGAAAGCTGATGTAAGCTGACAATAAGCTGACATCGAGATTTACTCTCTTGAATACACACACACTCAATATTCAAAGACACAAATACACACACACACAAACACACACACACACACCAGACCATCTGAAGCCATTTGTCAGCCATCTTCCCTGGTGTCTCCACAGAGGCGGCGACATAAAACTGCCATTCCCTGTCAGAGCGACGAGACGAGGGTGACCCGTCTGAGTCAAAATCTATGACATCAGCTCAGATTCAGAGACCTTAAGCCATGTGCAAGTCCTCCCACTGCGCCCTAGGGGACGCTCAAAGAGCCGGCACACCGGCAGCAGTCCTGACCGAAGACTCGCCAGTGGATGAAACAACTGCTCATCCTTGTTTGTGAGATGAGACAAGAAGCTGAAGAGCTGTGCCACCATCCAGACGCTGTTTAGACCCAGAGCCAGAGGGATGGATTCAACCGGCACCGGAGCAACATACGACGCCAGAAATGTATGTCAGAGGGCACGAGGTGACTAGAACACATGGTATCCACAGCCGACCACCGTTCCATGTGGTTTCCAAAAGAAGGGGGGTTGGTGGGGGGAGGGATCATCCCAGGTGGAGCGCAAGTGAGGAGTGCGGCGGATGGAGCTGGGCAATATAATGTTACTATGGTGACATGAAACTTGATGTGTTGCGGGATTTTGGTTATGGTAATATGGTGCTATAACTTAAGTGGTTCATTACAGTAAGGTGATGCAGTTTTTGAACTTATTCGACTGTTTTAACTGAGGGAAATGAACAATGATGACCGAACAGGTAGAGATCTGTCTGCTTGGTCATCACATCCACGTTATTACCATTTGTCATAATGTTCTTGTGTATAAATGTCTTATGAAAGTGTCTCCACAATATCAATATCGAAGTATTCAGTCAAAAATATTGTGATATTTGATTTTGTCCATATTGCCCAGCCCAGATAGGGGTGGAGACGGAGGAGGTGAAGGAGTGGTGGAAGAAAAACAGGTGAGAAAAAAAAGGCAGAATAAAAAATGGTGGAGGGGGAGGGTAGGTAGTGGAACAAGTTTCCGGTTCGATCAAGTTTAGAAGTGGAGAGGTGCAGAAAAGAGGGAGTGAGATGGAAATTGTATAAACAGCATGCTCACCGTGTATTGGACAGTGGAGCTGGACTTCCGTTTCTGTCCTCAGGCGAAGGATGGATGGATGGATGGAAGGAAAGAAAAATTGATGGATGGATTGATGGATAGATATATGGATAGGCAGAGGGATGGTCAAGTCAGGAGGGAGAGAGCGGGGGCAGAGAGAGAGAACCAACAAGAACAGGTGAGTGAACTGGAGAAAGAAGACCACCATCGAACCACATCAGCAGTTGCACATCCCCGTGAGATGTCAAACTTCACCTCTGCAGAGCAGAAATGGAGACAATGTCTTTTTATTGGACAGCAGGGATTTGGAAAGAAAAAAGGAGGGTTCCTCTCACAGCGAGGACATTTGAGTGAATTTGGGAGAGGTGAAAGAGTAAAAGGGGAACCCATGAGAATCCCTGAGGAAAGAGAGAAGGCAGCAGAGCGGCGGCAGAGTCACGCTACACTACTAATGCAATTTAGTTTAGCAGGTGGTTAACTTCATGAGCTGATAACTGTGATACAGCTGCCACTCAGGAATGGTTATCATACCAAAATATCATCTACAGACATGGATCCTTTCAAAAATTATAAGTAAGTTTTGCCACCTTGAGTGTACCGAAATATCGTCTGGCCCATGGACTATACGGTGCTCTCACGTTTTGCTCCATCGCCAAAGAAAAGGAAATGTACAGTCAAAAAGAAGTGGGAAGAAAGCGCAGCAACAGGATAGCAAGGAAAAGAGATAAACGCTTCATTCTGGCCAAGTATCTGAGTCATAAGCACCCCGGTGGAATAAAGCCTTGATGACAAAGGGAAGCTGAAACAATCGCTGGCTCTCTACCTTCTGAAGGCAGAAGTGTCATGCTCGTGCTGAGTACACACAGCATGTGTTGCCTATAGAGCCGCACCGCCGTATGGACCGCTGGATGGTGTGGTTCTTGCTGTGTGCGGTGTGGTTGGCAGCATAGGAGGATGATAATGGTGTTTAGCTAATGTGTGTGTGTGTGTGAGAGAGAGAGAGGCTGCCTGCTTGAACTAAGCAGGTGTTAGGGGCTGGAAAATGTCAGGTACCATTCTGCATTGCAGAACCAGAGATGGAGACGGAGGGACAGAGAGATGGAATGGGGGGCGGGGGTCAGAGCCATTGGGAAAACAAAAAGACCAGAGGAGGAAGGCAAAACAGAGGGTAAGACAGAAGAGGGGAAGGAGGGAGGATGGCAAAGGAGGAGAGGAGACATCTTTGGAAATGGTTTGGGGGCGAGTGTGTGGGGAGCCTGTTGCTAGGCGATGAGCGTGGCACAGGGGAAGCGAGCGTCTATTTCTGTCGTCTGAGTTTCCAGGGTCCAGACTCGGAGCTATTCCTGGAACTGGAGTCACATTCCCTGCTGAACCAACTGAGAATGGGGGGGGGGGGGTTAAGCATTCACACACACACACACACACACACACACACACACACACACACGCACGCACACACACAAGACACTGGAACATATCAACACACACATTCATATGAGCAAAATCACAAGCGCAGATGCGCATGCCTACCCAGTTGCTGTGTAAGCATGCCCACACCCCCCTCTGCACAACCATGCAGAATTGTGTAACGCATAATGCTCAGAAGCAAACGTGCTCTCTTTACATTGAGCCACGTTTCCAACCTTGTGTCGCACACTTTTAATACATGCATGCTGCAACGCCACCCACCCACACACACACACACCCTGCAGTCACACACGTCCATGCAAGTGGAGGTGTGTGACTGCAGGGTGTGTGTGTGTGTGTGTGTGGGATGGTGAGAGATCATTAAGGATGGAGTAGGAATGTGGGGTTAAAGAACAGACGGGCCGAGCAGGAAGAAGGAAGAAGTGAAGGAGGAGGAAGGGATGAGACGAAGACCAAGTGAAGGTCTAAATGGGGGGCTGACAGATGGCTGTTTCAAAAGGAAGACGAGGAGGTAGGGACGAGATGAAGCGATACGGAGTGTGCTTCCAGAAGGGTGTGCTACGTCAGGCTCATGGAAACACACTGGCGTGTAGCTATGGGCACACATGTACGGAACACACACAAAGGACAGACTTACAAAGCCAATAAGCAAGACAAACATTAAGTGATACTGAAACTAGAGAGCTAGGAGAGGAAGGAAGAAGAGAAGGAAGGAGGGAAAGCAGCTGAGAGTGAAGGAAAAAGGCCGGGTGAGGAAAAACGTGAGGCAGAGTTGAGAAAAGAGGAGGAGGAGGAGGGAAAGGAAGGTGGAAGGAGAGGTGTGTCGATAAACCTTACCTTAACGTCTGCTTTCTTGTTGAGCAAGCTCTTGGCTGCTGCAATGACAAACAGGGAGAGAGAAACCAGTCAGACATGGACACCATCCACTGGAGGAACCGGGCAGCGGCAGCCTCCAGTTCTTTTTTCAGGGGCTGACACTCTACAGTTAGCCGACTGGGCTTACAGATGCTTATCCGAGCTGAACGGAGATGGTATAACTGCTGTTTGTTTTGCCTCAAGTTGAAGCTGACTGGAATAATAATATTTGAGCTTTTGGTCTGTGTCGACAAAAACATGTCATTACAGTCGCACAACAACTTGACAACCTGTTTCAAAGACTCTCTCAAAGTGACATCGTGACGTAAGTGGAAGGATGAGCCTTCCTTCAAGGCTGCACGGGAAACAAGTGGAATTATAATGGCACACTATCCTGCTCCTGTTGTGAGACCTCATACCTTGCTGAGTGAGACAGACATTCTTCTTTACAGGAAATCACAACACCTGGAGCTGGTTTGGATTTGGCGATTTGCTCAAAGGGGGCGGCACGGTGGCACGGTGGTTAGCGCGGTCGCCTCACAGCGAGAAGGTCCTGGGTTCGAGCCCCGGGGTAGTCCAACCTTCGGGGTCGTCCTCTGTGTGGAGTTTGCATGTTCTCCCCGTGTCTGCGTGGGTTTCCTCCGGGTGCTCCAGTTTCCTCCCACAGTCCAAAGACATGCAGGTCAGGTGGATTGGCTGTACTAAATTGTCCCTAGGTGTGTGTGTGTGTGTGTGTGTGTGTGTGTGTGTGTGTGTGTGTGTGTGTGTGTGTGTGTGTGTGTGTGTGTGTGTGTGTGATGGCCTGGTGGCCTGTCCAGGGTGTCTCCCCGCCTGCCGCCCAATGACTGCTGGGATAGGCTCCAGCATCCCTGTGACCCTGAGAGCAAGATAAACATTTTGGATAATGGATGGATGGATTTGCTCAAGGTAACTTTAACATCCATCCATCCATCCATTATCCAAACCGCTTATCCCAATTCGGGTTGCGGGTATGCTGGAGCCTATCCCAGCAGTCATTAGGCGGCAGGCGGGGAGACACCCTGGACAGGCCGCCAGTCGATCACAGGGCCGACACACACAAAAACACACATTCACACCTTGGGACAATTAATACGGCCAAGTCACCTGACCTACATGTCTTTGGACTGTGGGAGGAAACCGGAGCACCCGGAGGAAACCCACACAGACACGGGGGGAACATGCAAACTCCACAGAGAAGATGAGCCAGGACGACCCCCAAGGTTGGGCTACCCTAGGGCTGGAACCCAGGACCTTCTTGCTGTGAGGCAACCGCGCTAACCACTGCACCACCATGCTGCCTAACTTTAACATGAGTCGTCCAATTGAAAGCCAAAAACATATTACGCCACCTTCTACTAAGCGAATGAAGTAAAGCAGAGACCTTTTGGATGGTCCAACACATGGGATCAACCATTATTCAGAAGGGTGAAGGACCAAAATGAAAACCACTAGCAGAGGAGAGCGGTGGGCCCAAAAAGACACACTTCACTGACTGCTAGTCAAATTCAGCACACTAAAATGCTACATTAGCTCATTTTATTATGTCAGTTGTGGGTCCTGAAATCAGTTTGCAATGGCTAGATTGGGTCCCGGGGGTTGATTGCGTTTCCATACCTTATAAATGGGGTGATTCGGTTTTGAAAATTAACTTTTCAATCCCGATTCACAGCGTTAGATATCAAACGCAGTGCGGTGACACGAATGACGCCATGAGCCAAACCAGGAAGTGACTGAGTTTACTTATTTGGCATGACCCAAAAAGCTTCTGAGTCGTTTCATGATGACATTGTGTGGTTAAGTGTTTAACAACTGTGATTCAGTGTCAATCCCAGTCAAATCCACTTTCAGTCTTTTGAATCCTTGTGAAATGTTCGATATCTTCCATTTATGATCTTCACTAACAAGACCAATCAAAATGAAAAGCGTCACTGGTGTTGCATGAGCTTTATTGTTCCATTAGCTCATGCCACAAAACAAAATGTTGACGTGGTCATTGAATATTATAATATTATAGCGAGAATCTCAGCATAAATTAGGTTCCCCTCTGCTGTTTATTTAACTCAGAGGTACAAACAGGTATCCTCTCCTGACAGCTCCCATGATTTCTTTTTACCCATAATCCATCTGCAGGCCACAAAATGCCCCATAGCAGCAATGCAAAATGTCTGACCCGGGTCTGTGAATTGGTACCTCAGTTGTGAAATGTGCAAGTCCAGTAGAGCTGAATGGACAGTGGTGTTTGTTCTGGCTTCCAGTTTATCTTACAGGTCCCTGGCTAAATTTTTTTTTGGGGGTGGATGATTGCCCCTCCTTTTTCTCCTCAATTGTACTTGGCCAGTTATCCCACTCTTCCAAGCTGTCCCGGTCGCTGCTCCACCCCCTCTGCTGATCCGGGGAGGGCTGCAGACTACCACATGCCTCCGTCAATACACGTGGAGTCGCCAGCCTCTTCTTTTTTCACCTGACAGTGAGGAGTTTCAACAGGGGAGCGTAGCAAGTGGGAGGATAACGCTATTCCCCCCAGTTCCCCCTCCCCCCGAACGGGCGCCCTGACCAACCAGAGGAGGCACTAGTGCAGCAACCAGGACACATACCCATAATCCGGCTTCCCACCTGCAGGCACAGACAACTGTGTCTGTAGGGACGTCCAACCAAGCCGGAGGTAACACAGGGATTCGAACCGGCGATCCCTGTGTTGGCAGGCAACGGAATAGACCACCACGCCACCCGGATGCCCTCCCTGGTTAAAGGTTAATGGCCAAAGCTAATTAGGTAGGATAGGGACTTCTGGGAGATGTAGTTCCAAAAGATAATTTCTGTGATGTTGCACCCACCTTGTATATATCCCTGTCTCACTAGAGCGGTTCCTCCCAGTCATGTATCAACAGCATGCAAGTTTTCAGTCCAGCTAATCACTACACCAGCTTTCATTAGCTAGACTCCTGCTGTCTGATTACAAGCATGCTAATTGATAAAAAGTATCTGATGTAATGTTCAGATTTATTCTGAAGTAAAAGCCTGGATTCAACTGGCTACAACAACACTTTGGCACTGATTTAACAGAAATTAAAGTGGCAATCTCAACGATTTCCACTGTCCATTAGATTACGATCTTTCGCGAGTTGTTTCTCTCTGGTCGGTCCACCAGACAGGAAGTTCCGCCTTATCCTCTCTGGTGGGCCAATCATTGTTTACTGAAGTATGAATTCGCTACATTGGTGTCAGAAGTGGGATGGTGAGACCATGAGGCCATCGGACGTGCGTTGCCCCCAGAGGCATGAGGGAGCTGGTATGGTGACGCGCTCCTCGAAGGAGGCGGGTAGTGTATTCCAGTTCATTGCTTCATATTTGATTGAGGGCCTGCCATTGTCCCCCTTGTAGCCACGAGGGAGCCATCACAAAGATGGCCTCCGCGTGGGGACTAAAGCCAACAATAAGCCCTGCCTTAAGGGAGCCTTCAGGAGCCTTTAAGAAGGATTAGTTTTCAGTCTGCTCTCTAATGATGGATAATAGGGGGCGGGGGGTGGGGTTGACTAGGGGACTGATACTGTAGAAACAGCCTTCTGATCAGCATAATTCCCATAATCCCTCACAACGGGGGAAATATGGTGCAGGCAACACAGTCAGTCCAAGGGGAGTGTCTGCTACATACTGCGTGCAGCAGCACAAGTGCACACATGGTGACACCCAGTGTATGATGGGCACACATGAAGTTACATGTCTGAACACATTCTAATATACCTTTACTGGCACTGACTAGCTCTATTGACGGACATGTATGGTGTACACATACATGCACAACACACACCCAAACACACACCCATACATACCAGACAGATATGTGCACACACCAGAACAAACAGATTTAGCAATGTTCACCAACATTTTTAGGAATGGGTTGCATCCATTCCTATTTGCTTTGGCAGAAGTGGCAAGGCAGTTGTCATTTTGGGTTGCTAGCAGCAACACAAATTATAATCAATGAGGAGGTCTTATTGATTAAGGAGACTGGTCATCATATCCTCTGTCAGCCAACAACCCATACCCTTTTAGAGGCATGACACTCACTTTTTCAACGTTTCCATGTAAAGGACCCAGGGAAAGATAGGCATTAGAACATGGACTATTTTGGACACAACTACACAAATGGGGTGAAAAGAGTGAGGGCAGAGTAAGGGCTAGGATGGAAGAGTCATTAAGCTATATCCTGTCTCTCTGAATTCTTCAAGTGAGAGAAGGAGAAAATGTTAACAGCTCCACATTTGTCAGAGGACCTTTGGTATTTTCATCAAGGACCCTTGGAGAGCCCCAGACCTCACTTTGGGAACGTGTATATCCACTGGCTACCTACCATCTGCCAGTCCAAATCCCTTCATCCTTCCCCTCCTCCTCCTCCTCACTCTGCTTACTTCCATTGACGTGATCCTGACTGGGACTTTTTAAGGAACCGAGTGCAATGCTGAGTCTAATCAGATCCAATCACATCAGAGACACAGCCATGTTACATAAAACACTATTTCTGGCATTCTGGGCTTGCCCCCCCCCCCCCTTCTTTCTGCTGTCCCTCTCTCACTCCTTCACTCCACTTTCTTGTTGTCGTCGCTGCTGCTGGCCTTGTCACACAGGCCAGCGCCAACAGTGGTGAATTTTAAATGAAGGTCCAAACCTCCACGACAGTTTCCTGTGGAGACTAACGGTGGGTTCAGAATGCGTATACGGGCCCACCAAACAGATGAGCGCTGAGGGGAGGCCTGACCATGGCCTCCCCTCATGTGTGTGCATATCGACTGGAAGGGTGGAGTGGGGATAGAAGGGGACACTTTTGAACAAATACTGGAAGAGAGAGAAAATAAGAAAGACGGCTTTATCTAGGGAGGACATTTAGAAAGGAAACAGCTTTGGCTTGGGACCAGTTTTTGCCTTTGCCCTCTTCCTCACTCCATCTCCTCTCTTTTTATCTGATGCTGTGTCTGATTCTTGATGTGAGGTATGCATATTCAGCGGTGCGGGAGCAGCAATAACAAGGCACTATGCCGTCCAAAGGCTGTCAGAATGTCACAAATGTTCACGGCCCCTTATTGTGCTGTACTCTAGTTCCTCAACCCCCTTCACCAGGCTTGTTGATGTTACTAGGGAGAAGAAACTGGGTCAGAGCAATGTCAACCTCATCCTCTCTGACTGTTTGATGGCTTGGCAAAGGAAGAGGTAAGCAGAGGAGACGGTGCCTCAGTTCACACAGCACTATTCTAACTTAGTGTCAAGTAGTGTCTTTAGACCTGAACTGAAGTTCTCAGAGAAACACTGTCATAAGGATCCAAGAGGAAGTGATAATCTCCGTGGCAACCTGCAAGGTCAAAGGTAGCTTAGTTCAAACCTATGGTAGGGGAAGCAAGGGATGCTCCTTACCTTACCACAAATTACACATGAAGCAAGAAGAGAGAGGAGGAACAAGTTAGAAAAAAAAGTACCACCGAGGAATACTCGCTAAAAACATTTGAGATGCAGGACTGCAAGATCGAGGCAAGGATGGGCTTGGATTCACGTGAAGCACCACTAGCTATGAAATGTTAATTTCACTGGTGATCACAGGACCAAAAAAAAACAAAACAAAAACAAGAACAAAAAACGTGCTTTTTAGGAGA
Source organism: Lampris incognitus (assembly GCF_029633865.1). Classification (NCBI taxonomy): domain Eukaryota; kingdom Metazoa; phylum Chordata; class Actinopteri; order Lampriformes; family Lampridae; genus Lampris; species Lampris incognitus. Next base: position 111,050,003 of record NC_079211.1, read on the forward strand.
TGAAATTCTGGCTGCGTAATTTACAGGGACCCACTCAGGTGCCAGAGTGCCTCCAGACATTTTTCTACACGTAGCATATTGAAGGCCAAGAGATAAATTTACCCCGCTCCCTTGTGAGGGTGTGTGTGATTTCTACTAGATGTTGTGTGTGTGTGTGTGTGTGTAGGACTGGGCTGGAGAGGAGCGCGGCCTCCAGTTAACCATTGAGGCTGAGTGAAGCTGATCAGGGGAAGCAGCCCACTATAAATATTTGATTGGGACCTGGTGGAGACTGAGGAACACAGAGAGGCCCGTGGAGTCCCTGCGGGCTACAGAAACAAGGCCACCACTTTTGTATCCCTGTTTAAACACAAGAGTGTCATGTCAGGCTCTCTTTCGTGTATGCTACACACCCCAATAGAGGGCATCATCATGTGGGTTGTTGGATTATACACGGATGTGACTATATGTGTGGTAACGTCCACTGAACTTACTGCTCATACAGTACAGTGGATACATATCAGGGGTTTTTCAAACTGATATATATTAGTGATACCTGATCACTGACACACAAAATATAGAGGGATATACAATGGCCCATAATATCACAAAAGGTTCTGAATGCGTTTCATTTAGATCCCGCCCAGTCTTGCATCTTTTGCAGTGTTAACCATGCACCAAAACACCATCCCATCCGTGTTGCAGCACATGCACCACTCCAGCACCCCATGCAGCATTCACCGACAGCATGTGGGCAGTTCCATCCTTAATGTGACAGGGGTGAACTTTCCAGTGTCATTCTCAGACAGAGAAAAGAGGAGACAAGGAGAGACTGAGAATCCACAGAGAAACAGAGCGAGAAGAGAGGGATGAGAGAGGGACGAGTGATGACAATGAAGTTCTAGAGACAGAGTGTGGTGAACAGGATGAGCTACAAGAAAAGGTGAAGGGGGAAAAGATGGATGATATGAATGAGGTGAACTCAGTGAAAACCAGAGAAAGAGAGAAATAACAGACAGACAGACAGACAGAGCAGGGAGAGGATTAGGGTAAGAGGGGTGACCAACTCTGGCTGGGGGAAGAGGTCGGGGCCATGCCCCGTGCCTGGGCTGACACTGGGAGAGATGAATGGAGAAGGATGAGTTAGTGACCATGACAGAGCGACGACGGGCGCTGTGGCGGCCCGATCAGCATCCAGAGAGAAGCGCTGAAGACGTGCTGGTGCAGAAAGGCCCAGGCAGATGACACTGCTGATGAGTGTTATGAGGTTATGGAAGGAATGGGGTGACTGGAGTGAGGTGGGGTAAGGGGGAATCAGTGGGGTTCAGTGTGATCAGCCACCATGCTCCCATGCTGGGTGGAGAAGAAGCAGAGAGGAAATGAATTGGGGGGGGGGGCGTGATATAAAGAGGGAAAAAAGATAGAGAGACAAAGACAGTTAGACAGAGGGAGGAAGGAGGAGGGGTGGGGTGGGTGACACGCCCTGGGTGTGCCACGCCAGGCTACCTTGTTCCACCAGCCCCGCGGTGGTGCCGGCGGCTGCAGCCACCGCTGCTGCGGCCGCAGTGACTGAGGCTGGAGCTGTGGTCTGCCTGCTTCCCACTGTTAGTGTCCAAAACCCAGTCACAACACAGAGAGATGTACAGGGCAAGGAGAGAGGGAGAGAGAGAGAGAGAGAGAGAGAGAAAGAGGAAAGAAGGATCGGATGGGGGAGAATAAGGTAAGAGAAGAGAGAAGGTGAGGGGAGTAAGAGGGTGAGAGACAAAGCAGGAGGCAGAAAGAGAGCAAGGGAAACAGTAAGAGGAGAGAGAGAGAGGGAGGGAGAGGGAGAGGGAGAGAGAGAGAGGAAAGAAAAAGGCGGAAACAAACAAGGTTCATTAATGTGGAGAAGAGGGGAAATTAATATCACATATAGACGACAACAAAAAAAAATAAACCTTGTTTCCATGTAGAAGGACAGAGGCCACAGCTTGTGGTCTGTCTAGCTAAGCTCTAACAGCGCAGTTGCAGGAGCACAACGTCTGTGACCGACACCAAACCCATGTCATAGGATGTGTTTTGCCGTTTACGGCTCCATTTCATCCCTGTATACCAAATACAATGGCATCATGATAGGTGGGCATGTATTTAATATGGATTAATCCCATGTTAGTGAGGTAGTGTGTGTTGTGTTTGCTGCCAAAGCAATACTGTGGTGAAGTTCTTCTAATGTGGTGCACACATGGTGCATTATCACACATGGTACATTATCACACGTGGTACACTATCACACATGGTACACTATCATCAGTTTCATATTGGTGTCTTGGCTGAGCAGAGGGAAGTATAAAGGTTCAAAAATTCAAGAGCACCAAATTGTGTTATTGCCAAAAAGCAGGACTAGAGCATGATAAATGCAGAGACAGTATATAATAATATAATGCATGCTCAGGATATGCCAGAGTCATACACCGTCTCACCACATGGAAACTCTGCTTCTGGCTTTTGCAGTGTGGTAACATGTGACCCTTCACCTTCTCTTAATGAAGGGCCATCACATCCTCTGTTTTTGTAAATTGTCTCTCCCTGGTTTGCTCTCTCCTACTTAGTTTTTCTATCCCTCCCTTTGACTCGTTCCCTGATTGACCTCACTCAAATCATGGAGCACAACCACCTCCAGAAGTCAGAGAAGAGAGGGGTGAGGGTGAGCGGTGATGTGTGCAAGGCTGGCAGTTACACACCTGTGTGTGTATGTGTGTGTGTGTGTCTGAGAGAGACAGACAGAGACAGACAGAGAGAGGGAGAGAGATAGACAGAGAGAGAGCTAAACAGAGAGAACAAGAGCAAGAGAGACAAAGACAGACAGAGAGAGTGAGAGAGACGGACACAGACAGAGAGAGGGAGAGAGACAAAGAGAGAGCAAGATAGAGACAGAGACAGCAAGAGCAAGACAGACAGAGAGTGAGAGAGAGACAAAGAGAGAGAGAGAGAGACAGAGAGAGAGAGAGAGACACAGAGCCATCAGAGTGGAGGTCTATTTCAGACCATTTCCCTTTAGAAGGCCTGCACTACTAAAATGGCTTCCGTGAGTCATGTTGGCTGAACTAGCATGCGCACACACACACACACACACACACACACACACACACACACACACACACACACACACACACACACACATATACATACACATCACATGCAGACATACATATGTGCACAAACGTACACATAACAGTACACAAAACATACACTCCCAGGTTGTGATTTCTTAAAAAAAGGAACAAAAATGTTTTGAGAGGTAGTTTGTTACTTGTCAATAATCTAACTTTGAATGAAGTTTGTGTGTTGTAGCACTACAAAACATCCTGTGGGAGTGAGAAGGACACCACCTTCACTGCTATGGAGCACATACAGGCTCCATCCTTATGTAACAGTCTCACAGCTTGACATGTGACTCCTCTATTATTCTGCAAAAACCACCTTTAACTGGCTGGTCTGGTGTGTTGCACTCACCACAGCCGTGTTCGCACACACCCGCCTTGGTACAGGCTTTCTTTTCCCCAGAGAAACAGAAAAAAAATCGATGCTGAGGTGCGATTAGAGAACTCTTTTTTGCATGTCAGACTTCCTCTGTGATGGCAATGTTGAAACAACTTTGAATAATACACAAAAAAGGTAGAGTGCTCACACAGAGATATACACACACAAATAAGACATGTCGTTGGGTACATACACACACACACACACACACACACACACACACACACGTTTGCTGTGGTTCAGCATCGAAACGGGTGAGTTACTCTGCTGGGGGGACGGAGCGGGTCCGTCCTGCACCACTGTCAGATTATCTTATTATTAATTATAATAATATAATGATTTATCATATTCAGGGAGCAGCTGTGTGCTACGTGGCTACACAAAGCTGATGGGCATCTCACTTTTCAGCACACCCAGAAAGTGACGGGTGTCCAGCAACAGTGGATGTTTTACAGATTGCACAAAGGAACTAATAGGGGAACATTGAGCACACTTGCCAGCTGAATAGTACAATATTGTAATAATATTAATAATCATAACAATCCATCCTTCCATCCATTATCTAGACCTCTTATCCTGCTCTCAGGGTGGCGGGGATGCTGCAGCCTATCCCAGCAGTCATTGGGCGGCAGGCAGGGAGACACCCTGGACAGGCCGCCAGGCCATCACAGGGCTAATTAGGGTGTGTAGGGTGTAGATGGGATCTGTAGTGCGGTGATTTGGTAGAAAGCCAATCGCACTCTTGCTCAAGACACTGTGTTCAGTAAGGAAGGCCTGAATTCGGGCATTAAGAAGACAGCAGAAAACCTCCCCCAGGTTACTGCTCACACAGATGCCCAGTTATTGGGGTTCAACTTATTATTGAATAATAATAATAATAATAATAATAATAATAATATTAATATATTGGCAGATGTGTTGATATTAATTAGTATTAAGCGAGGCGGCACGTACCAGAGAAGTTCCGAGACACCAGCATGGTAGTGAGAATGGCCCCCTGGAAGAAAAACAACAAGGAAAGTTGTTTAGTCCTTTTTCTGTGTTAGGGCTGCCTAAAGGTAAAAGCACCAAAAGCTGGTTGGATTCTGAAATGCCAATAGTTGAAAAAAAGCCAGCTTTTATATGTATATATACACATATATACACATATATACACGTATATACACGTATATATATGTGTGTATATATATATATATATATATATATATATATATATATATATATATAATATGGAGAGAGAGAGAGAGAGAGAGAGAGAGAGAGAGAGAGAGAGAGAGAGAGAGAGAGAGAGAGAAAGTTAAGGTACAGTAAAGGCAGAAGGACTTACAAATGTAAAACAATGACTGCAAACAGAGAAAGTAATTTAGCTACAGGCCCTAAAATGAACAGCTGTTCGGACCAAATAAGAAACGATGGTTTGTGTGTTCTGCTGAAAAGCATGTTAGACCGCCAGGATTTTTTTGGCCGTCAAAAGAAAATATGGAAGAGCAATTTCTTGCCACCATAGCGGTGAAATTCAGGCCCTGATGCTGCTGCCGTTTCAAACTTTCTTCCTCACCAAATAACCACCATCATCATTAAACATTTGGTAGGTTGAACACCTTGAATAAGGCTGGCTGTCTTTCATCAGTCATTACACACCCTGTCCTCCTACACTGCAGGCCAAACAGGATCCACACAACAAACTGAAGCAGGTTTGCTCAGGTGGAAGTGGCTCACTGCAGGACATACAAGTCAGTCTGGCCTCGCTCTTCAGTGTTTCTTTAACATCTGATTTGATGTAAGTGGAGTGAAGAGGCTTGTAGGTGAAATTAAGCACAGTACTACATTCCTGTGTAAGACCATTTTGTACTGCAGGGACAACTGTTTTTACTACATAACTTCATACAGAGCTACTGTCTGCTCCCCCCCATTTTCTCCCCAATTGTATCCGGCCAACTACCCCACTCTTCCGAGCCATCCCGGTCATTGCTCCACCCCCTCTGCTGATCCGGGCGGGCTGCAGACTACCACATGCCTCTTCCCATACATGTGGAGTCACCAGCTGCTTCTTTTCACCTGACAGTGAGGAGTTTCATCAGGGGGACGTAGTACGTGGGAGGATCATGCTATTCCCCCCAGTTCCCCCTCCCCCCAAACAGGCACCCCGAGCGACCAGAGGAGGCGCTAGTGCAGCGACTAGGACACATACCCACAATCGGCTTCCCACTTGCAGACACAGCCAATTGTGTCTGCAGGGACATCCGACCAAGCCGGCGGTAACACGGGGATTCGAACCAGCGATCCCTGTGTTGGTACGCAATGGAATAGACCGCCACGCCGCCCGGACACCCCCACTATTGTCAGCTGTTTGTCCATATATACATAATATGTTGTATGATTAAGCTCATGTTACTTAAGTTACTTGTTGTTATGTAACATATTTTCAATCTAACATGTCTTCACTGACTCTTTATAATGAACAATTTTTCTTGTATTTTATTTATCAAACTGCTAAAGTTTACCTGCTGCTCAATTACTATTTAATCAATCAACCAATCATTGACCATGCATTATCACAACCAACCAACCAATCAATCAAGCAAGCAAGCTACCTAACAATCAATTAATTGAGCTATCTATCTTTAAATTGTACTTAACTGAATCTAGTTCCTTATATTGTAAATGTCTGCTTCTATTTAAAATGTAAAATTGTTATGATGATCTAGGTCAGGGGTGGCTAACCATGTGCTATGGAGAGCCATGTGTATGCAGGTTTTCATTTCAACCCGACTCCAAACCAGGTGATTTCACTGATACATTCTTCCTCGTTGGTTGAAGGGTTGCTAATCAGTGGAATCACCTGGTGTGGAGTCCAGCTGGAATGAAAACCTGCATACACATGGCTCTCCATGGCACCTGGTTAGCCACCCCTGATCTAGGTTGATGCTGGGGGGATCCTGTTGACATTTTTGGTAGAAGGTGTTAGCCACCAGAAAGTTGGAGTTCATTTGTGCACAACTGCTGTCGCACCAAAAAGGGGAAAATATGGCCTCCTACACAGTCCTTCTGCAGCTATGTACTACAAAGAGCTCCCTGCTGCCTGTGTGTGCTGCTTCTGGCTGTGGGGGCTGGGTTGTCACATCATTCCCAGCGCTGCAGCACAGAGACACAGCAGCGATGCTGCGTAAGTTATCCACATGGATCATTTTTAACATTTATTCCATTTAAGTGATGCTCTTAGCCGGAGCGACTTATGGAGAATGCGGTGAGTGGCTCCAGCGGGTCTAACTCAGAGAAGTATGGGGAGGAGAAATAACAGATGAGCTAGAGAGCAGTGTCGAGGGATGTTCTAATTTCCTTTGGATTTTGTTTCATCGTTTTTTTTTTAATTTTTTGTTAATTCAAAATAAAAATGTGCTGTAATTTTGCACTGTTGCACTCTGTTGCTTTTTAGATGCATTATCCAATAAAGGTACATCCTTGCTTGTCCCCTTGAAGTTCCCATGAAATGAAAAAAAATATTTTCATTCTTGTTACCTCTTTTATCTGCACTTAATTTACATCTATTTAAGACTGTTGTACAGATTTTGTGTTTATGAGAATAATGTTTGTCAGTCAAATCAAATTCCCTCCCCTCACTCAAATCCCATCCGACAGCTCTGGTTCATTCGGGTTTACGTCACATCACATAAGTTTGCGCCGCTCTAAATGCCATTTCACGAGACCTTTATGTTTTGGCTGTTGTTGTGGTTTGTGGCTGCAAACGTGTTTAGTTGCTTTCTGGTGAGATGCTCCTGCAAGACCCTTGTTTAAATTCTTTATTTAGGTGCGCTTTGAAATAAACTCGGCAATCATTCTTAAAATCATTTCACTTGTATGTGTAATGATCGCACAAATGAATGACCTCTGTAAATATCGAGCTACTGTCTCTGGCTGCTCCTCAGCTTCTTAGCAACAGCACAGGCAGCTGGTGTAAGCAAAGTTTCATCTCAGCCTTCGTTTTGGATTTGTGATGAGGGGAGGAAAGACGCGGTGAGGACTGGATGTGGTTGTGCACACTGACCTTGAGTTTTCTCCTGGCGTTGAACTTCTTCAGACACTCCACAGTCTCCTGTCTGTGCATCATGGATGCCACTGTGGAACGTTGCTGGAAAGCAGAGGAGGAGGTGAAGGAGTAGGGAGAACAGAGAAAACGAAGCAGTTATTCAAACTAATTTTGATGCAACAAAATGTTCATCTAATCACTGCACTTGTTCATCTGTACCCGACTTCCTTTCTCTCTGAATTTGTGTGTATGTGTACTGATGCATGAATATTGATTGGTCTTCATGTCTGTGTGAATGTGTGTGCATGGTGAATGTAAATGTGCTTTATGTGTATATATGTGTTGAGTTTTGCATGGATGTATATTCCTGCTGAATTGTATGACTTCCTATGCAAAGATGTGTGGACTTGTAGGCCTGCAGTATATATGTATAATGTTTGTGTTAGTCCGTCTGCTAGTCTGCCTGGACGTCTCTCTATCTCTGTATATCCTAATCTTGGCAACTAGCAGCAGTGGGGGGAGACACTTACGCAGACCCATGGGTGTTTGAGGGCCTCCTGGGCAGTGATCCTCTTGGCTGGGTTGATGGTAAGCATCTGGTTGATGAGGTTCTTGGCCTCTGGAGTCACTGTATCCCACTCTGGGGACGGAAACTGGGGAAGAGGAGGGGGAATGCTTAGGATACAGTGATGACACTCTTCACTCTTGCACATACGTATGTGTAGGAAAATGCAAAATGGAAACGTACTACTACTACAACTAATACTAATATGAAGAAGCAGAAGAAAATGAGGAAGAAATAGAAAAAGCAAATGAAGATTTATGAAAACTATTTAAAAAAAATCTATTTTCATGCAAAGGTGCACAGCTGGTAAGATGTTGTGTAGTTTACTGTATCTAACTGTGCCCATATAAAGCCCTTTGAGACTTTAACTATCACTCGAGGGCTCTCTAAATAAACCGGACTATCGTGGGTTACAACACTTTCGGAGGTTAAACCCCATCTAAGGCCGAATGTTTCTAATAATTTGAACAATAATTGTTTTAAACAACGAATTACATTTGACGGTTTTGTCCACCGTATTTGAATGCAGGTCCAATGGTGGACAAGCCAAGCTCAAACCAAGAGGCCAGAAATTCAGTCTGACATGAGCCTTTGGGGTCCTGTTGCGTTGGGACATAAATGTCAAGCTCCGCAAAGTCTGAGCCAGAATCGTTGTGAGAGTGTCAGCAGTATGTCACCGATGCCCCCCCCCCCCCATTGTCTCTGTCTGACTCTCTTTCTTATGATGGAATTGAATGTGATTGAAAGTGAGGCTCCCAATCTCGCACCCCTAAAATATGAATGACTGGCTTACGTAAGCCCAGTTTCCAAAAAGGAACGAGGGCAGGAGGTAGGGGAGGGGAAGACATCACAGCGCGGGGGGGGGGGTGACAGTGGTGGAAAGGAGAGATGGGGGAGGAGGAGAGAGGCAGAGAACAATGGAGGAGAAGAGGACGTCTGTAAAGGGAACAACGTGACAGGGACAAACAGCGGAGGCAACAGAGTGGCGTGGAGGGGAGGAGGAGGGCGTGCTCACATCATAGGCTCCAGCTTTGATCTGCTGGTACAGCTTGTGCTGGTCCTCATCCCAGAAAGGAGGGTAGCCCACCAACAGGATGTACAGAATCACCCCTGAGAAACACACACATGCACACAAATACACAATGTGCACACACACATATTAAATCAGCATTATTTAAAGGACCTGCGTGCTTCAGCGGTATTGTGTTTTTTGTTTTGACCTAGTACAACGCATGGAAAAGCCATTTTTGTTTTGTTCAGTCTGCTATTGAGTCTTAAAAGTAGAGAGAAATAACCTAATTAATGACTTGACTAAACAGTTTTCTGGAATGAGCTAACAAAATCTTGATACTATTGGATTCGTGTGCCTCGTTTCAAGAAAATATTTTAGGGAAGTTCCTGACAGAGATGAAACTGCATTGGACACAAGCGAGGTTACAGCTCACAACCGTCAGCCTGCAATAATAATCCATGTGTTAAGTCATTAAGACCATCTTTTGCTGTGTACCAACTGTGTTAAATCATGACTTTACATCTCCCTTTCGTCACACTCTCGCACTGGATAATGACTTGAAGATGTTGCATGTGTTTAGATATTTTCTGCTGCGTATGGATTGTGTGTACACTGTGAGAGCCGGAGCTGGTCGTTCTCACCGCAAGCCCAGATGTCCACAGGTTTGCCATACGCCTCCTTCCTCAGAACCTCGGGGGACAGGTACCCCGGTGTCCCCGCAAACCCTGCAGGAAACACACAAACAGACACACACACACATACACACACAGATGCACCCCCCACATGCACATACCACACAGATGCACTCAAAGGCAGACACAGACAAATAGAAACACACATACAAACACACACATGCACAAACGTTGAAATGCAAATATTACAATGATGTACCTTCTTACTCCACTTTATATCATCTCTCTGATACACAATAAACATCTTCTATGCTGGAAACTACTTTTTTTTTTCTAATGAAGTACATCTTATCAGCCTCACTCAAATGAGTCTCATCCCATCTTCCTGGACCACCCTAATTACTCTTCAAAATCCCTCTCTATCTCTCTCTTTTTAGCCCAGTAGTTCTTTTCTTTTTATGGCAACAGGAATATTTCATTCCACTTATGGCCCTGAAACTTCCCTCTCTCAATCTTAGGAGTTGAGGCTTGTTCCTGTATTGTGTTCCCCATACGACAGAACAAAAGCATCAGGTTAAATGCCTAAAATGCCCATCCATCCATTATCCAAACCACTTGTCCTGCTCTCAGGGTCACAGGGATGCTGGAGCCTATCCCAGCAGTTATTGGGCAACAGGCGGGGAGACACTCTGGACAAGCTGCCAGGCCATCACAGGGCCCACACACACACACACACACACACACACACACACACACACACACACACAGTATGGCAGCCGAGTCACCTGACCTACATGTTATTGGACTGTGGGAGGAAACCGGAGGAACCGGAGGAAACCCACGCAGACACGGGGAGAACATGCAAACTCCACACAGAGGATGACCCAGGACGACCCCCAAGGCTGGACTACCCCGGGGCTCAAACCCAGGACCTTCTTGCTGTGAGGCGACCGCGCTAACCACCGCGCCACCGTGCTGCCCTGCCTAAAATATTATGTTTAACATCTGCGATGAGGCTACATACCAAACCAGGCTTGCTGATCACCCTGCACCTCGATGGCCAGGCCGAAGTCAGCCAGCTTCACTGCCGCGTTCTTGCATTTGCTAGCCAGGAGCAGGTTCTCTGGCTAGAGAGGGGAGGAGAAGGGTGCTGAGGTTACTGAACACTTGGACTGGGAAGACAAAGACAAAAAAAAAAAAACGAAGGCTACTGTAAGGCAGAGCTGGAGGTGACAGGTTATGCATGCACAGACCAGAGCTTGATGTGAGGATTCATACATTCTTCAACACAGTCTAAAGGAAACACGGATCTACTTTGTAATCAACAAACTCACAGACACACGCTTGGGGCACACCTTACACAAATAACTTGCACAGACACATACAAACTCGACAAGGTTGTTTGACCTGCGTTGTAAAAAAAAAGAAGAGTGAACTCTACAAGTGTGCGGTCTGCGGTGTCTTTGTCCCGGCTTCCTGTGCTGTGCTGCGGTGCACAGGCTCCCTCTGCATGGCCCAGATAACACAGCCAACCTCATTACTCTCTGTCAGATGAGGACTCTAATAATGGGCTGCTATCCCCACTGGCCCCGGCTCTTCCTCGCTCCATCTCGCAGCGTCTCTCTCGATTCCACCACTTCGCTAGCCCTTCGAAAGGGACGGCACCAAACCGGGTTCTTATCCGGCATCTGCTCTTTTGCCACTATTGCGTTCCTACATGACACAGGCTACTCTCAAAAGAAAACCAGTCAAACAAGTAATCTGTTGATTTGATTAGACAAGATAATGTCACTTGTCCCGAGTGCGAATCAGCTTGTTTCAACCATTTCAGTGACTCGACGGGAATGTCTTCCATATGCTTGGGGTGGTTTGGTGAACATTTGTTTCTATAAAATTCCTGGCATCAGTAAGACGGAATTAGAATTGAGTGGAACTATCTCATCCTGTTGACCTAATTGTTCTTTTAGCTGTGTAAGGAAAACAGGATTTAAAGAGCACTGGACTCAGTGACTTGCTGGCTGAGGAGTGGGGTTGTGTTTGGGATACACAAACATCCTTGTTCCTGCCTCTGGCTTGGTCAGGCATCCCTACAGACACAATTGGCCATGTCTGTAGGTGGGAAGCTGGATATGGGTATGTGTCCTGGTCGCTGCACTAGCGCCTCCTCTGGTCGGTCCGGGGCACCTGTTCAGGGGGGAGTGGGAACTGGGGGGAGTAGTGTGATCCTCCCACGTGCTACGTCCTCCTGGTGAAACTCCTCACTGTCAGGTGAGAAGAAGCGGCTGGCGACTCCACATGTATCGGAGGAGGCGTGTGGTAGTTTGCAGCCCTCCCCGGATCGACAGAGAGGGTGGAGCAGCGACCGGGACGGCTCAGAAGAGTGGGGTAATTGGCCAAGTACAATTGGGGAGAAAAAGGGGGGGGTCCAACCCCCCCTCCCCAAAAAAAGCATCCTTGTTCCTGACAAACTGAAGGCGGTGGTCCAGAAATGGTGTGACCGGACCAGAGAGCTGGTCAGGCCTCTGAGCTGAAGGCTATGGCTAGCTTTCACAGAGACGGGACAGCCTCCACACCACCCCTGTATGCCGGGCACTCACAGCATGTGGAGCTGCTAAAAAACACACCATCGGCAAACACAAAAAATACAAACACACACCTGAAGGGGGAGTGGGGATATTGTGTTTGAGATGAGTACTTGTCACTGCCTCCCCTGCAATGCAGCAGCTTGTGCCTTAACAGCCCCTGGCTCCCCCACATCCCTGTCTCTAGGTTTCCTTCCAACGCCTAACCAAAGCCTCTCTCCTCTCCTCTCCTCTGCTCTCTCTTGCTGTCTCTATCACCCCTCCCTAATTTGTTTAGAGACTTGGGAATACTTGGATGTTTCAGGCGTAGGGACAAGAAACAGATCAGACCAGGCTTTGGCTGAGAGGAAGAAGGAAGTGAGAGCAGGAGAGGTAGACAGCGGTGGTGTGGCAGTGGCGGTAATCCTGTGCTGCTCTGCCTACCTCGTGTCATCGCACTCCCCAAGCTCTGCCACTCGATTGGGCTTTACTCTTTTGTAAATGGGGGAGTTTAGGACTTGCCAGCATTGCAGCAAGCTAATCCGTGAAAATGGCTGTGGGCGGAAACTCTTGATGGAGTGTGAGTTTCCGTTGAATAGGTGGATGGTCGCAGCGCAAAAGCATGCGGGCCTCCTGTTTAAAGAAAACGGGACCGCTTTTCAGTGCAAATGCTTCACCCTCCTCTCCCTCGGCAACATTTTGTGTGTGTCTCTCTCTCTATCACATACACCTGCACATGTACATACAGCACGGCACCCTCACATGACCAGAGAGAGAGAGAGCGAGAGCGAGAGAGAGAGAATGCTTTTCTGGAGAACAGGTCATGTGTGGGTGTTTCAGATGGAAGGATTCCCAGCGTCCGACCCCCCCTCAGTATCTCAAAGGGGAGAACAGGAGCTGCTGCTGCGGCATTCCTGCTTCTGCTCACATTCCTTCATACAAAGGGGAAGAGACACAGGGCGCCATTAAAAGGGCCTTGGAGATTAAATGGACCAGAGTGTGAAAGCAGAACCTTGCCAGAATGACGGAAATCTGGAAAAATACAGCAAGCGGACAATCTGTGTCTGCGCTGAATCCAATAGCAAATGTTTTGTCTATTTACGTTTAATTCTATATCAACCTCACTATGCCAGCCTGTTATCTGGCTTACTCACAAAAACGACAGGTCTACATTTCATTACTGATGTCCGAGGTCGAGACATACACTGATCCATAAGGAGGAATCTACTGACTGTCTATTTTGATTTTTTATCACTGCTTTTTCCTGCAGTAATTTTATACTTTATAATTGTATGTGACCTCTATGATGATGTATGTGAGCAAACCAGCATGTTCAATTCCCTGTACGGGCAAATTTGCTTGAATAATTAAATTCTGACTCTTATTTTTATTTTAAAAATAGCAAACAGCATTAGAGTAAGAGGCTCAAACAGTCCCTCTAAGAATTTTTTCATCCATAGTGTTTGGTTAGAAACTTTTTTTTTATACCCCCCCCTTTTTCTCCCAATTGTAGTTGGCCAATTACTTCACTCTTCCGAGCCGTCCCGGTCGCTGCTCCACCCCCTCTGCCGATCCGGGGAGGGCTGCAGACTACCACATGCCTCCTCCGATACATGTGGAGTATCACGTTATTCCCCCCTCCCCCCCCAAACGGGCGCCCCAACCGACCAGAGGAGGTGCTAGTGCAGCAACCAGGACACATACCCACATCCGGCTTCCCACCTGCAGACACGGCCAGTTGTGTCTGTAGGGACGCCCGTCCAAGCCAGAGGTAACACGGGGATTCGAACCAGCGATCCCCATGTTGGTAGGCAACGGAATAGACCGCCACGCCACCCGGACGCCCTTGGTTAGAGATAATGAATTGAAATATGTTTATTATTTAAAGAAAAATTCATCTACTTTTAACATCTTTAAAGAAAAAATACAATGGGTGGTTGTCCTCAGCGAGCATTTTAACTCTCCTGCCTTTGTCGTCTGCACATGTGCCAGTTTGGTTCTCCATTTTGTTTAGCACAGGTTTAAATTTATTGACAGTGTTGTCATTTCATCTGCCAGAACCCAATTTCTAATTCCAGGCATGTTTGCACTCAGCCGATGTCCTCATTCATCACACTATGACCTATTGCATGAAATGCCCCCAAACCCCACCCCCCACCCCCATGCCCGGGTGTGTAACCCGATAGTTGTGTTGGCTAAATAAAGAAATAGCCACAACAGATCCAATAAACACAACACGTATTCACAGGAATGCTGGCACTGACATTTGCATTGAGCAGGCCCGACTTGAGAAACAGCAGCATGCAAAACAAGATGCGACCAACAGGCATGCACACACACACACACACACACACACACACACACACACACACACACACACACACACAGATTACTAGGGACCAGACAGGACGGGGAAAAGAACATGAACTGTCAAGATTTTCATCACTCCAATTCCAACTGGGATTCGAATTCTAGTTCTAATTCCATCTGAGATGCGGCTGATCATTACTGAGGTGTTGTCCTCTCTCTGTGAACATTAGCAGCTGTCAATCAGTCCACAATCAGTAATCAGTTGAGACACTGGAACTGCTGATTTGAATTACTGTAAAACTTCATAAAAATACTGTACTGAGTTTCTATACTGTGGGCAGACCTGATCGGATTTGACATTTAATCAGAATGATTGTTCTGAGAAACTGGTTGTGAATATGGAGCCGGCTCTCAGTTTACGAGCCTACATAGGAATGACTGTCAGACACCGGCTGCAGGCTCAGCAAAGGCCTCAGGTCACCAACAACTACAGCCGAAACCATTTGTCGAGTTACTCGAATACCTTCACTGAAAAAGTCCTCATATAGAATTTTCCTCCTTGAGTACTCTACAATATGGCAAGAAAATGTGGACTGGGGACTCAGCAAAAAAAAACAAAAAAACCACAGACTTTTTCTTTTAATTTAAAACAAAGAGAATATATTTGTGCACATTGCAAAACTGAACTAGCCTACCAGAGCATGTATTTCCTACTCCAACATTTGCAACTGAAAAATAGGAGCTTTAGTAAAGATGCACAGGGCATAAAGTCAGCTACGGCAGCTGTTCCCCGACTGCTCATCATGCAGTTAAACACCACTTCAACAGCACATGTGTCGAACCCATGCCTCTCAAATATAACCCTTCGTAGCTCACTCTTCTTATCTGTTTAATGAGCTGGACGGACAGCCTAAGTATTCATCTGTTCAAAATTCAGCTCCCAACTGTGCATCGGGGTGGGGGGAGGTCTTTTCCTACTTACTGACAACTTGGCATAACCGCTGTATGTCTATGAAACATAGCTGTGATGTTTGGGTTTACCAAGTCTTTTGGTTTCCAGTGCTCCACTCCCACCTCTAATGAGGCAGGGGTCATTAACATAATTTTTTTTGACATACTTTATTAAGGGGGGAAATTCCTCTCTGCATTTAACCCATGCTAGCTGTGTAGCTAGGAGCAGTGGGCAGCTGCCGTGCAGCACCCGAGGACCAGGGCACAGACAAGAGTATTATTCCTAACATGCATTAACGGTGGGGGAAACCGGAGCACCCGGAGGAAACCCACGCAGACACGGGGAGAACATGCAGACTACACACAGAGGATGACCTGGGATGACCCCCAAGGTTGGACTACCCCGGGGCTCGAACCCAGGACCTTCTTGCTGTGAGGCAACAGCGCTAACCACTGGGCCACCGTGGCGCCCAAATAGCATTATTCATGACCTGCTACTCCAATTGGTCGACCCCTCCCTTGACAGAAACAGTGGCTGGCCAGTCAGAGGCTAGCTCGCTCTGGGCATAGGCGGCCTCATGCAATATCTGGTTTGACTGTTCCCATTGTGAGAAGCAATCATAATGGCTTGTTCAAACGGTGCAATTTCATCACATAAAAAAATCTGGTGAAACAGAGCTGTTATTCAAGTTCTCTGAAAGTATGAAAATGGTACACAGAACAATTTTTAGAAATTTTACACCTCCAGTAAAATTCAATAACACTATTGAGTCTGGACATGGATAAGGTTGCTCATTACCCAGACTGCATAAATTGAACTGACAGGCTCCTTATGAGCCCATCAACGGGCTCATGGCTGGAAGTGTATTTTATAAATTTGGTTTAGTCAGTCTTGTTGTCTATTTCGCTTCTCTCGCTGCATGTAGCAACTATTACGTGTTGTGCTTGTTTACCAGCCATTAACAGCAAAACATGTAAATGGCTGTGAGTCTCATAAACAGAGGCTTTTTGTTGTCTCCCCAATACTTGTAATGATAAAACACCACTCTTAAAGTCCTTTATAGAACATGAGCAGTCTGGTCTATCACAAGATTGGGGGGGGGCATCTGATCTAAGAAGGGAATCCAAATGACATGGGGTTCCAGTTAGTCAATAGTTAACTGCTCCTGGTGACAGATGAATGAATCGAAGGTTAAAATTCTTCTCAGGCCAGCCACGATGCATGTCCTCTTACCAACAGAGTGAGGGCAGGCTGAGGACCGAGGAGCTACACTCAAAATGGTGTTCCAAGGAGGTTACATGGTCCAGCTATTAGTTAGCTAGCCAGTCAGCTTGTACTGCACCAAATGCTTGCATTCGCCAAAGAAGAGAAGAAGCCATGTTCAGCTAACAGCAGAGGCCATCAGGACTGCATAAGACTGGGAGGCTACGTTTGACTTTGAAGATTCAGAGAAAGGTCGGAGGTTATGCTGGAGGGGGTCACATGATGTGCTCCCACAACTGGCAGGGACTGGTGTATCTGACTCGGTGAGTGGAGCTGTGGCCTGCCTGCCTAGATTGACTCCCAATGGCCATCTACATGTAAAGGTGGTATAGACCAGTGCTGCTAGATTCATGTGGCGTAATAGCCTTAAGTGGACTAAATGAGCTGCTGGGGTTGTATCAGGGCCTGTTTATCAAAGGGTATTGAGATCTTCTGAAGCTCTGCCTTCTAGCAGTGATAATATTTTTCATTATTATTATTACCTCAGAGGGAAGGAGATCACATTTACAAAGAACACAGTGTCATATTTTTTCCATAAACCTTTATGACGTAAACCCACCTATACAGATCAAACAGAAACATAAAACACAATTACACAAAAACACACACACTGGGGGTGTTGGGGGGGGGGGAAATTGGTCAGCAAGGTGGATAGCCCATCACTCACCTTCAAGTCCCGGTGCACCACGCCCATTTGATGGCAGTGAAGCACCGCCTCCAGGATCTGCTGGATGCAATGACTGCATGCAAACACCGGGGGGGAGGGAGGGGGCGTATGTTAGTCTGAGTAGCGCTACAATCCCGTGCACAGACCAGGGGCGTGGTAGGAGTGTGTGTGGGAGAGGACGGGGTGGGGTGTGCAATGTGGGGGGTGGTGGTAAAGGGTCAGACAGGGCCATGGGTCATGGGGGAAATTTGTAAGAGCCTCATCTGTGAACAGGCCTCACACTTTTGCCTTTCAACCAGTTTTGCCCAAGCCCCAGCTACGCAGATAGCCTGCATGTAAATCAGGGTTTGCCCTAAGTAGGTAAAACTGTAGATAAGATAGTTCTGTTCTCAAACTGGAACACATTTTACCCTGGCTGACATCATCAGTGTCCATCTTTAGTGATGCTGTTTGCACACACGGGCTTGGCTGGGGTCGGCTGTAGACACTGGTGTTTGAACCAGACAGCTGTGGAAGGGCAGAGCTAAGGGTCCTACTCAACAGGAGATTCCAGTGGGTTATTACACTCTCCAGCTAACAGGTGCAATCTCATCTCACAGGCTCACTATTGTCAATTAGCCCCCTTTGCTCCACAGTTGTCTACTGGTGGATTCTTAACACTCCCCTCCCCTACCCCATCGTGCTTGGGCCAACAAGCCTCGAGCGATGAGAGTGGGTGAAAAAAAAAGGATGGCCGTGTGGGATGGGATGGGAAGAGGGCGGGTGGAGGTGGAGGGGCGGGGGAGCGAAGGAGTGAGTCATTGAGCAATTCAAAAAAGTTAAAAGTTGCATCCAGGGATCAACAATGTTTGTGCTGCCGGTCTATTCAACCTGTGCTGATGAGATTTTTCGCTGCTGTGTCCATTTAACTCCAAACATCACAAATAACATGACATGTGACTCAAAAAAGAAGTGAAGGGAACAGACAGAGGCGAATGAGGTGTGACTTGGAGGGACCTATCTATATCTATGGTTGGAGATATAGATGGTATTGGGAGACAAACAGGGACATGTGCGCTCTGGACGAGTGTGTAGACTGAGTGCAGCTGGTGGTGGTGTGGGCTGCACGCACCCTCACACATGCACGCATGCCCCTGTGCGCTGGGTTGCAGTGTCATGAGCGAGAAGACATGAATATGCGCTGCCTGTGCACTGACAATGTCACGTTTTAAAGGGATTGTTGTGTGTGTGTTTGTGTGTGTGTGTGTGTGTGTGTGTGTGTGTGTGTGTGTGTGTGTGTGTGTTTACAGGGTGCTTGTATATGTGCATTCTAATGCAGGTCTGTGGGTTTACTTTTTCTAGCTAAAAGCATGCAAGGCAGATATGATGAGGAGGTGATGCAATAGGCAACAGTTCTTCAAAAAAAGGACGGGTGGTGACAATTTCTGCCATTAAAATGATGAACAAGGAGGAACAAGTGCATCATGTAAAAATAATGTGTTTGATGTGACAGCGCTACCTCTTAATTTTACTTGTGTACTATATTTTTGTTTTCAGCACATGAACTTCTAACTTCGGTCGGTCTAAGAAATTATAAACAGTGAAACACCTGAACTTCCAATGAACTGCCAATGCTATATTTATCAGTTTCAGAACTTCATAAACACTTTCTTTGTAGAAAATGTCAAGTAATGTTTTCTGGTCTGTACAACAGAGGGTAGTGAATCAGAATTTGGATCTTAAATGCACACACTGCTTTCAATATTGACTAAACGGGCCACAGTAAAGCAGGCCTGCCTCTCCATCATTAGGACATCTAGACAGATATACGAGACAGAAGAGAGAGGGAGGGAGGGAAACAAAATGAGATGACAAAATGAGACTGAGAGAGAGGAAAAGAAAAAGACAAGAGAAAGAGCAAGAGGGACAGATGCAGAGAGAGAGAGAGAGAGAGAGAGAGAGAGAGAGAGAGAGAGAGAGAGAGAGAGAGAGAGAGAGAGAGAGAGAGAGAGAGAGAGAGAGAGAGAGAGAGAGAGAGAGAGAGAGAGAGAGAGATGGACCAATATGGCTGTAAAGTTCAGGGTTACAACAGAATCCTGTGTCTTGTTTCTAAAGATCTCCTAATGAATAAATATTGGGCAGGTTATGTCTGTTCAGAGCTTTGTTTGTTTGTGCATGTCTTTGTGTATATGTCTGCATGTGTGTGTGTGTGTGTTGAGTGATCATTTAGATCTCACATAGGTGTGTGGGTGTGCAGCAGAGTGCCAAAACGTAAGAATCAGCATCAAAATCAGAATCTACTGGCCAAGTGTGCCTATGCACACGAGGAATTTGACTGCGGTTCACAGCAGCTTCTAGCACTCGTTTATACCACTCACAAAAGAAAAAGAAAAAGAAGAAATAACTGGAACAACAGGACATTGGATGCAAGCATGTATACACAACAGGTGTGTCACTACCATACAGAGTTTTGTTATGGTTGACTAATCAACAACCAATGCCCATATATCATACCATATTGATTATATACTATATTGCCCACACACTAGACCATAAACCATACCACAACTCCACAACCCATCATGCACATATACAATGCTATATACTCACACTATATTACAATATATTATCTTATGTACCAGAAGTATACACTATATAGTCACCTACCATCCACTATATATACTATGTCACAATCACAACAATAACAGCAACAATTGTAACCAGTATACAGCAGTTGAATGTGTATTCACAATTGTACATTTGTATTGCACATCTTGTTTAAAAAGAGGTAGTGCACATCACAGATATGTAGGCGAGACATCTTGACCAGAGGGGCTATTTACAAAGTGTCATGTTTACAAAATGAATGCACTATGCTGTTAAGTGTTCATGAGAGAGATGGCCTGTAGGAAGAAACTGTTCCTGTGTCTGGTGGTTTTGGTGTACATTGCTCTGTAGCACTTGCCAGAGGGTAGGAGTTGAAACAGGCAGTGACCTGGGTGTAGGGGGGTCTGTGCTGATTCTGCCCACCCGTTTCTGAGCTCTAAAGGTGTACAACTCCTGCAGGGTGAGCAGGGAAGCGCCAATGATTTATTTTCTGCTGCCATTACTGTTCCCTGCAGTCTGTTCCTATCCTGATTGGTTGCTGCTTCGAACCAGACTGTGATGGATGTACACAAGACAGATTCAATGACTGCAGTGTAGAATTGGCTCAACAGCTCCCGTGGCAGACCAAATTCCCTCAGTTGCCGCAGAAAGAACGTCCTCTGCAAGCCTTTTTGAGGATGAAGTTGATGTTGGCCTCCCACTTCAGGTCTCTGCAAATGGCAGTTCCCAGAAACTTGAAAATCTTCATGGCTGACACAAGGCTGTTGGATATTGTGAAGGGCAGCAGTGCTCAGGGATTTCTCCTAAGGTCCACTGTCATCTTCACAGTCTTGAGCATGTTCAGCTCCAACTTGTTCTGACTGCATCAGAGCACCAGCTGCTCAACCTCCCGCCAATATGCAGACTCGTCGCCATCCTGGATGAGTCCGAGAACCATAGTGTCATCTGCAAACTTCAGGAGTTTAACAGCTGGGTCCTTGGAGGTGGAGTCGTTAGTGTAGAGGGAGAAGAGCAGTGGGGAGAGGACAAATCCCTGGGGAGCACCAGTTCTGACTGTCTGGATACCAGAAGTGACTTACCTCAGTCTAACTTGCCGTTTCCTGCCTTTCAGGAAGCTGGTGATCCACTGACAAATGGCAGAGGATACGGTGAGCTGGGAAAGAATGGAGGAGAGGACTTCTGGGATGATAGTGTTGAACACCGAGCTGAAGTCCACAAACAGGATCCTTGCATATGCCGCTGGGCAGTCAAGGTGTTGCAGGATGTAGTGCAGTCCCATGTTGGCTGCATCATCCACTGACCTCTTTGCCCAGTAGGCAAACTGCAGGGGGTCCAGCACATGTCCTGTGACATTCTTCAGGTGGTCCAACACCAGTTGTTTGAAAGTTTTCATGACCACAGACGTCAGAGCGACAGGCCTATAGTCCTGTGATGGAGGGTTTCTTTGGGATCAGGATGATGGTTGAGTGTCTGAAGTAGGAGGGGACTTCACACAGTTCCAGGGATCTGTTGCAGAACTGCGTGAAGATTGGAGCCAGTTGGTCAGCACAGGCTTTAAGACAGGATGGGGGGAGACCATCTTGACCTAGTGCTTTCCTAGTCTTCTGTCTCTGGAAAAGCTGGCTCGCATCCTCTACATGTATCTTGAGTGCAGCCTGAGTATCGGGGGGGGAGAGTAGGGGGGTTGCCAGAGGTGTGATGGGGCTGTTGTTGTTGGGCTGGAGTGGGTGGGGTAATAATAATAATAATAATAATTTTATATGAATTTGTCTCTCTCAAACCTGCAATAGAAGACATTCAGGTCGTCAGCTAGGTCTTGGTTTGCCTTAGCATGGGGGGATGGTCTTCTATATCACAGAAAGTTGAATTTGTTCATCTGGACACAACGTTTTTTGAAAGAGAAACGTTACATCACTCATCTAAGTGACCTTTTCAGACTGCAGGTATCCCCACCCTTATAAACAATACAGTGTTATAACGACTGAAAACAATAATTGGTTTCATATGCAAATTGCTGTCATTATTAACTAGAGATACAATAGCCATGTTATATTCACAGAGGATTTGGGAAAAGTTGCAATCACAGAATTGTAAAATGGCAACAGGTGTACTCTGAGCGCCCTCCCCCTTGGTTCAGGGATGGTTGTTCCCTTCTCACATAGCTGGCCTCTTTGACTCCCTGTTCAAACCAGCATTCCTTCCTATCAAGGATGTGTACATCCTCATCCTTGAAAGAGTGACCCCTGGCCTGTAGATGGGTGTAGACTGCGAAGTCCTGGCCTGACGTGTTAGCTCTTCTGTGTTGTCGTGCCATCCTCTTGGCCAGCGTCTGTTTAGTTTCCCCAATGTACAATTCACAGCATGCATCCCAGCACTTAACACGTACACTATATTGCTCTGTTTGTACTGGGGGACCTGATCCTTGGGGTTGACCAATTTCTGCCACAGTGTGTTTGGAAATGGTCTTGCAGGCCCCTCCACTCTTGACACAGGGTCGTTGGCTGAAAACCTGTTTTTCAGCTTTTCAGTGTAGCTTCTTTTAGCCACTCTGATCTCCTTTGTCAGTGAGTTTCTGGCCGGCTTGTACAGGGTTCTATCCCCACTGCTGTAGGCATCCTGCTTGGCCTGCCGAAGTTGTCTTAGTTTGGCTTGTTATTGGTGTATGTGCAGAAGGTCTTGGTAGGCACACACGTGTTCACAAAAGCTGATAAACACTCACCGGCCACTTTATTAGGCACACCTGTCCAACTGCTCGTTAACGCAAATTTCTAATCAGCCAATCACATGGCAGCAACTCAATGCATTTAGGCATGTAGACATGGTCAAGACGATCTGCTGCAGTTCAAACCGAGCATCAGAATAGGGAAGAAAGGTGATTTAAGTGACTTTGAACGTGGCATGGTTGTTGGTGCCAGACGGGCTGGTCTGAGTATTTCAGAAACTGCTGATCTACTGGGATTTTCATGCACAACCATCTCTAGGGTTTACAGAGAATGGTCCAAAAAAGAGAAAATATCCAGTGAGCGGCAGTTCTGTGGGCGAAAATGCCTTGTTGATGCCAGAGGTCAGAGGAGAATGGCCAGACTGGTTCGAGCTGATAGAAAGGCAAACAGTAACTCAAATAACCACTCATTACAACCAAGGTATGCAGAAGAGCATCTCTGAACGCACAACACGTCGAACCTTGAGGCAGATGGGCTACAGCAGCAGAAGACCACACCAGGTGCCACTCCTGTCAGCTAAGAACAGGAAACTGAGGCTACAATTCGCACAGGCTCACCAAAATTGGACAATAGAAGATTGGAAAAATGTTGCCTGATCTGCTGCGACATTCAGATGGTAGGGTCAGAATTTGGCGTCAACAACATGAAAGCATGGATCCATCCTGCCTTGTATCAACGGTTCAGGCTGGTGGTGGTGGTGTAATGGTGTGGGGGATATTTTCTTGGCACACTTTGGGCCCCTTAGTACCAATTGAGCATCGTGTCAACGCCACAGCCTACCTGAGTATTGTTGCTGACCATGTCCATCCCTTTTATGACCACAGTGTTCCCATCTTCTGATGGCTACTTCCAGCAGGATAACGCACCATGTCATAAAGCTCGAATCATCTCAGACTGGTTTCTTGAACATAACAATGAGTTCACTGTACTCAAATGGCCTCCACAGTCACCAGATCTCAATCCAATAGAGCACCTTTGGGATGTGGTGGACCGGGAGATTCGCATCATGGATGTGCAGCCGACAAATCTGCAGCAACTGCGTGATGCTATTATGTCAATATGGACCAAACTCTCTGAGGAATGTTTCCAGTACCTTGTTGAATCTATGCCACAAAGGATTAAGGCAGTTCTGAAGGCAAAAGGGGGTCCAACCCAGTACTAGCAAGGTGTACCTAATAAAGTGGCCAGTGAGTGTAAGATGTCATAGTGTCAGTTAGTTCGTCCAGGTTGCCAGTTGCAGCTTCAAATACACTCCAATCAATGCAGTGAAAACAGTCTCACAGTTCCTGCTTTGCTTCGCTGGTCCATTTCTTCTGTTTTAACCACAGGCTTTGCAGATTTTAGTTTCTGCCTGTAGGTTGGAATAAAATGAACCAAGCAGTAATCAGAGTGCCCCAAAGATGCCCGGGGGACAGAGCGATATGCATCTTCAAGAATTGTGTAGCAGTGGTCCAGTGTGTTATTTTCCCTGGTGGGACAATTAAATATGCTGTCTGTATTTTGGTAGTTGGTGGATTAATTTTGCTCTCTTAAAGTCCCCAAGCATTATGAAAAGTGAGTCCGTACGTTTTTGTTCTAAGCCAGTAATCTGGTTGGCCAGGGTTTGTAGTGCGCCATTCACACTGCCTTGGGATGGGATGTAAACACTGACCAGGACGAAGGATGAAAACTCCCGCAGTGAATAAAATGGCTTGCAGTTTATGAACAATGACTCCAAGTGTGGGCTGCTGTATTTACTTAACACTGTGACATTTGTATACCAACCTTCGTTTATGCAGAAGTAAATTCCTCTGCCCTTCGCTTTCCCCGATAGCGCCTTTACGCGATCCGCTCGGTGTAGGCAGAAGCCCAGCAGATGTAATCCGCTACCAGGGGTGGATTCGCTGAGCCAAGTTTCAGTGAAACAAAGAGTAGCATAACGTGCAGAGTCCTTCTTCGTCCCGCTGAGAAGAAGCTGCTCGGCCATCTTGTTGGGCATGGAGCGGAGATTCACCAGGTAAATCACTGGGAGTGCAGATTGAAATACCTGCTGTCGGAGCCCCCACCTGTGCACCGGCCCGCTTCCCCCGTCTGCATCACCTCCATGTTTCACAGAGAGCTGCTGTTCCTCCAACTAAGATCTCCAAAAAACTTTCCGGATTTGTGAAAACTGGTGAAAAACTATCTGGAGTTAACAGCCCAATGTTAAGCAGTTCTTCTCTAGTGAATGTAATCAGGTTTGAGTAACCAGACACACAGAGAATAAACAAAAACAACGAAAGTACTAGAGAGTGCTGCACCGAGGCTGTCATCCACTGCACCATCTTGAATCTACAGGATCTTGACTGTATGTATGAAAAAACGTCTGTAGGGGTTGGAAGAAGACAATCCCTAATGACTGTGTTGTGTGTTTTGTATGTGAGAGTCCATGTGCATCAAACCAACCAGAACATCATACCAACCATACCATCTGTGTTCAGTTAGCATATAGGGATTGCCATGTCCTAAATATCACAACAACCATTTATTTACCTTGTTTTCAAGGTCCAGACTTACTGGACTGAAGCTATTTTCATGGTTGAACTGACCGACTGATGGGATGCTGGAGCCTATCTGGGGATGCTGGAGCCTAGCCCAGCAGTCATTGGGTGGCAGGTGGGGAGACACTGTGGACAGGCTGCCAGGCCATCACAAGGCCAACACACGCCAACACACACACACACACACACACACACACACACACACACACACACACACACACACACACACACACACACACACACACACACACACACACACACACACACACACACACACACACACACCTAGGGACAATTTAGTACGGCCAATTCACCTGACCTACATGTCTTTGGACTGTGGGAGGAGACCAGAGCACCCGGAGGAAATCCACACAGGAGAACATGCAAGCTCCACACAGAGGATGACCTGGGACGACCCCCAAGGTTGGACTACCCCGGGGCTCGAACCCAGGACCTTCTTGCTGTGAGGCGACCGTGTTAACCGCTGCGCCATCGTGCTGCACCATACCGTGCTTAACTCATATGACAGAAAGTATGGGACAGCTACGTAAATGTTTGATAGTTTGTTAATAAGTTAATTGTATTGGTTGTAAGTGAAAGACATTTTCAATATAGTCCATAAAATCCTCTGTGCTAGTGTTGTGGGATGTAATTACCACCACTGGAAATGCTGTTAAGTCGAGAGAACGAGGATGTGTTTTAGAGATTAGTGTATTAGAAACCCTGCTAGGCTGTAGTTTTTCCAACCGCCAATTGATGAGGATACGTCACTCGGTGGCTAGAAAACTCGGTTTCACTGCCACTCCAGAGATGCAAAACCGATCTGTAACACCTGTAGGTGTGTTTCATGTGCAACTCCTGTTGCAGATAGACTGAGATAAGGCTTAAAATAAGAAAAATGTCCCTTTAAAAGGTAATTAATAAAACATTTATTGTAATGGCACAGACAGCTTTGATTGCCACTGATATTCCCTGTTGGTGTATGCTGAGTAGCAAGAGAGCAGAAAACACTACAGCATCCTGTGTCGCTGCCTCGGGGACCAGTGATGCTACAGCTATGCAAAGTGCTACTGTCGCAGCGCTGAGATGAGTGCGTGTCAACAAATAATTCATCAGCAAAGACGAAAACATCTAGTCTCCATACACCAACCATGTGGCAAAAGCAGGATGATATCACAGCAGCATATCTCTTAGAATGAATCATCATTGTTTTTCATCCACTCACTTTTCTTTTTGCAATGCTTTTTTTATGACACTGAAGCACAATATAAATGTTTTGTTGTTCAACAAGAAAAGAAGCCTGCTTGGTCATTTAGAGATGAAGGATTGATGGCATAAACCCAGGGATGCTAAGACAGGGGGGAGGGAGGAAAATCAATGAATACTAGCCAACAAGACAGCAACGTTTTAAACCTCACAGTTTGCAATATAATGTGTATGTGTTCATGTGTGTTTCTGTACACACAAAGTGTGCGCATGTGCATTTGTGTGTGCACATGCCATACGGGCGCAAACCTTTCAGTGTGTGTCTGAGTGTGCAAGATGCAGCGATTATCACAGCTGGAGAGGTACTGGGCTCTGATGGCGGGAATAAGTTGAATAGTGTGTGTGTGGGGGGGGGCAGGGACCTAAAGCCCAAAGGTGATTGGTTGCAAGGTGAAGTGGAAGGTTGGGCACGTTCGGGCGATTGGTCAATCTGGCTATCAGTCAGTGCAACAGGTGCATATTTCTTTTCTTTTTTTAGACACTGAGGATGACTAGGGAGGAAGATGGGCAGGGACTGGATGTGGGGAAATGACTGGTGGAACAGGCCAGGGACCTCCGATCAAAAGAAGAAAAAAAAAACAGAAGACATACAGTAAGAGCATACCAAGAGACAGTCAGATAGGCGGACAGATCATCAAACAGACAGACAGACAAGAGATGGTAGATGAGGAAGGAAGGAAAGAAAGCAAGAAAGAAAGAAAGAAAGAAAGAAAGGAAGGAAGGAAGGAAGAGAGGAAGGAAGGAAGGAAGGAAGGAAGGAAGGAAGGAAGGAAGGAAGGAAGGAAGGAAGGAAGGAAGGAAGGAAGGAAGGAAGGAAGGAAGGAAGGAAGGAAGGAAGGAAGGAAGGAAGGAAGGAAGGAAGGAAGGAAGGAAGGAAGGAAGGAAGGAAAGGGAGGGGGAACATGCAAGGTGGCAAGGAGGGAGGGGGGAGCAGAGAGGAGGAGGTGGGAGTGCAGCAGCTCCTCTACATATACTAACCTTCAGGTCCCTGTGCACTATGTCATGCTGGTGAATGTGATGGACACTGTCTAGAATCTGATGGATACAGTGACTGTGAAGACAAAAACAGAGAGAGGGGGGAAGAAACCCAGGTTGGGGGTGAAGGGGAGGGTGGAGAAGTGGAATGGTGGAGAGGGGGAATGAGGGTGAAGGGGAGAGGATGGCAGGTGACCAAATTGGCGAGCGGGTCAGGTCTCGACATGAGGGGAAAATGAGATGAGATGGAACAGAGGATATGAGACGGTGAAAAGTGACAATGATGTTATAAGGAACAGCACAGGGGGCGGAGACAGGAGGGACAGGAAGAGAGGAAGAAGAAGAAGAAGAAGAAGAAGAAGAAGAAGAAGAAGAAGAAGAAGAAGAAAGAAGAGAGAAGACAAAGAGGAAGAACAGAAAGAATAAGATGAAAAAGAGAAGGGAAAAGAAGGGGGAAACAAGGGGACGTAGAGATGTGGAGTAAAGGAGGGGTGTAGGAGTCCAGGTGGAGGAGTGGAGGAGACAAAAACGTATTGTTTAAACATGATGACAGACAAGACCAGCCATAGTAGAACAGCCTGCCAGACACCATCACACACATACCACCAGCAGAGAACGGAGACAACACAGAGATAGAGAGGACAGGACAGGACAGGACAGGACAGGACAGGACAGGACAGGACAGGACAGGACAGGACAGGACAGGGCAGGGCAGGACAGGACAGGACAGGGAGGGAACAGAGGAAACAGTGACAGATTGTGATAGGAAATATGAAGGCGTTTATGAACAAAGGACAGATAAAAAAGAGAAATAAAAAGACAGCTGTAGGAAGCAACTGAATCATAAAGAAGCAGTGGGCTGATGCCAGGCTATTTTTCCACCACTGAAAGGAAAAAATAACAGTGTACAGTGAACTAGTGAAAGAAAGGTACCTCAATGAGACTGAGTGTGCACATGCCAGTGTGTGTGTGTGTGTGTGTGGTAGGGCATGTGTTTATCTGCAGGTGCACACGTGCTTGCAAGCAGAATTGTGTGTGTGTGTGTGTGTGTGTGTGTGTGTGTGTGTGTGTGTGTGTGTGTGTGTGTGTGTGTGTGTGTGTGTATGATGTTGTGTGCATGTGTGATTTTTGTGTCTGTGAGACTATCTATCTATAAATATCTATATATTTATATCTCTATCTATCTATCTATCTATCTATCTATCTATCTATATATATATATATATATATATATATATATATATATATATATATATATGAGATGGCTAAATGTTAATATGTGATAGGGTGTGCAAGAGATGGTGTGTCTGTGCAATGCTGTGTGTAGGATATGTGACTAATAGAAGGAGCGGAGAGACAGTCAGGCTGCAGAATCCACACCCACACAGTGTCTACTGTGTAGGAGGACCGGGAGAGAGACAGCAAGAGAGAGATGCACAAACTCACACTCCATTACTCTCTCACTCTCACTGTTTCACACACACACACACACACACACACACACACACACACACACACACACACACACACACACACACACACACACACACACACACACACACACACACACACACACACACAGCAACGGAGAGGCTAGCCCCTTCTCCATTGTACTACCAGCTCCATTCTGTGCTCTGAGAGCAGTAAGAGCAGGGCGAACGAGGGAGCAATCAAAATAGCACAAAACCAAGAAAGTGAGAGCGAGAGAGAGAGAGAGAGAGAGAGAGAGAGAGAGAGAGAGAGAGAGAGAGAGAGAGAGAGAGAGAGAGAGAGAGAGAGAGAGAGA
The DNA here is from genome assembly GCF_029633865.1 of Lampris incognitus. NCBI lineage: Eukaryota > Metazoa > Chordata > Actinopteri > Lampriformes > Lampridae > Lampris > Lampris incognitus. The sequence goes on from NC_079211.1 coordinate 111,079,345, forward strand.
GAGAGAGAGAGAGATAGCCTCACAAAGTGGCTCAGCAAAAGAGTGAGTGTACCTGGGCAGCACTCTGCAGTGGCAGCCGAGACGGGCTCATGCACTTGACAAGGAAGGGGGTGACTAGACCAGTTCGGTCATGTGTGGTCTGTGTAGGGGGAAAGTGAAAACAGGAACTGGCTAGAGGTGGGTAACACACAGCGATAGGAAACATTGTCCCTTCACTTTTTTAACAGGAAGTGACACTATCCACTCCTCTCATCTTCCTGGCTGTTTGTGAATCAGGGTCAGTCAGATAAGAGATGGTCAGCCAGAGAGAAAGACCCACTTTTCTGCTCCATTTCTTCACAGAGATGGGGCCCTGCGCTCCACCGCCAGCCGGGCCTCTGCCAGAGCTGGCCTCCATTCACTTGAGACACAGGGACCATGGGAAAAGTGCATGAGTCGTTCTTGCCCACCTTTCTCTAATGATTAAAAAGGAACACACACACACACACACACACACACACACACACACACACACACACACACACACACACACACACACACACACACACACACACACACACACACACACACACACACACACACACACACACACACACACACACACACACACACACACAACATGTCCTTGACCCTACAGTGGCCTAGTGAAGTACTTAGAAGTGCAGTAAGAGTGTGCTTCCCTCCCACGCCCTTACTCATGCCCTATTTCTATCTTTCTACCTTTCTCTGTCTCTCTCTCTCTGTCTGCTCCGTGTGTCTCTCTCCCCTCTGTTCTCGAGTTCCTGCCGAGGGGCGGAGAGGGAAAAAGAAGAATGCAGTTGCCCTCTTCACACTGGCCAAAAAAATGTGCCTGTGTCAGCACTTTGAGCCACACTGGCCCACTGTTGTCTGTGCTGCAGTAAAGGGACAACGGGGAGGACGTCCACCCCAGTGCCCGTCTGCGTCTTAAGTCTCCTATAGCTGCATACGGTGTTTATACTTCAGCCTGTATTGTGTTGAATTACGTCCAAGCTTGTGTGAAATGTAAAAAGAAATGGTGGAAACTGATCAAAATGGCACGGAAATCCCTATCCCGCTCCCCTTTGCTCTTAAGTCAAATTATTGCATGCAGCTGAAATGCAGCAGAAGAGGGTTTTAAAAAAAAACAACCCTGTAAAAACCTTCAACTCCTTTTGTATGACTCCTCAACATCTAAATAATACGACGCAGCAGCGCTTCAGTGTGCTGTCTGTGGCTGAACTCCAAGTGTAACTGACTCCAAAGTGCAGATAATGGCCTCCCTTCACTGTGCACAATGGATGGAGAACAACTCGTGATTCAGACCGGGAGAGGCTAGAAAAGATGTGGCACAGTTTGAGGCCTGCATGTATCAGTGTCTTAGCTTCTACGTGTGTGTGTGTGTGTGTGAGAGAGAGAGAGAGAGAGAGAGCGAGTGAGAGCGAGAGAGAGAGAGGGGGAGAGAGAGAGTGCATGTATTTGACTAATTATCAGAGCTAATTAAAGTCCCACTTCTTGATGGTCTCCAAGGGAGCAATGGGGGCAGGGTTGGCCTGGATGACTGACATTCACCAGAGGGGACAGTGTGTGTGTGTGTGTGGGGGGGGGCACTAGGGAGGAGCACTGCAGGGGTTATAAAGTGGGGGAGAGGGTGAACTAAATGGCTGGTTTGATAATGAATAAAATGGATAAATAGGATGGAACACACACACACTCACAAGGGGATTTAAGCGCACCCTTTTTTTCATGTTCAAAAACCAGGTCCACAGCAATCAGTTGCAGGAGTGAAAGTTTAAAGTAAAAAAGTAAGCTTTGGCCATTTTCCATACCAAGACTTAGAGACGTGGTGTCATTTCTCTAAGAGTTGTGCATGTGACAGAACAAAACCATTACTAGATTAAATTGGTACATATTCATCTTTTGCTTCAGTCTCTAAAAGTTGGCCAAAAAAAGTCTCAAACTGAAATGAGCGCTCCGAAGTATCCTCACATCGGAGAAATTTGCTGTCAGCTGCCATGCAGGGTTAAATATGCAGTTGTGACCAAATAACTAACCTCTTTATTGAACCGTCGAAAAAATAGAAGGGTAATCCAAGTCATTTACAGACTTTTGAACATCCATCCATCCATTATCCAAACCGCTTATCCTGCTCTCAGGGTAGTGGGGATGCTGGAGCCTATCCCAGCAGTCATTGGGCGGCAGGAGGGGAGACACCCTGGACAGGCCGCCAGTTCATCACAGGGCCGACACATTCACACCAGGGACAATTTAGTACGGCCAATTCATCTGACCTACGTGTGTTTGGACAGTGGGAGGAAACCGGAGCACCCGGAGGAAACTCGCAGACACGGGGAGAACATGCAAACTCCACACAGAGGACGACCCCCAAGGTTGGACTACCCTGGGGCTCGAACCCAGGACCTTCTTGTTGTGAGGTGACCGCGCTAACCACTGTGCCCCCGTGCCCCCCCTTTCAAACATTAAGAAAGATATAGCCATGACCAATGTTAGAACAACTCAATCTGTCTGGTTAGAAGTCATTTGTCTGGGCGTCCGGAAAGCGTAGTGGCCTACCAACACAGGGATCTCCGGTTCGAATCCCCGTGTTACCTCTGGCTTGGTCGGGCGTCTCTACAGACACACTTGGCCGTGTCTGCGGGAGGGAAGCCGGATGTGGGTATGTGTCCTGGTCGCTGCACCAGCGCCTCCTCTGGTCGGTCGGGGGCTCGGGGCACCTGTTCAGGGGGGAGGGGGAACTGGGGGGAAATAGTGTGATCCTCCAATGTGCTACGTCCCCCTGGTGAAACTCCTCACTGTCAGGTGAAAAGAAGCGACTCCACATGTATCGGAGGAGACGTGGTAGTCTGCAACCCTCCCCGGATCGGCAGAGGGGGTGGAGCAGCGACCGGGATGGCTCGGAAGAGTGGGGTAGTTGGCCAGATACAATTGAGGAGAAAAAATTTGACAAAAAAAAAGAAAAGCCATTTGTCTAAAAACACTAGTCGCCACGTTTCATGGAGAAATCTACTAATGTTGTGATTACATATGTGAAAATAACAGTGGGGAAGATGTATGTATATGCTTTAATACAGAATCATCCAAGTGACCCCCCCACACACACACACACATAACCCCCCCCCCTCTCTCCAAAAACCTTGATGCTGCAATATCAGTGCTGCTTGTCAGAAGCTGGTATGTGCATGCATGTGTGTGTGTATGTGACTGGATGACTGAGTGTGTGTTTGTGGGCGTGCATGCATGCCTGTGTAAATGTCGCTGATCCTCCGATCCCGCAGTACAACTGGGAGCAGGGCTTTAACTGGTTTAATGAGTTTGAGTCACCTGCCAGAACAGGGGCTGATGAAAAATAAATAAATTACACATCTTATTCATCTTGCTGTGACTCTGTTAGACACAGCGGCACCAGGACAGTTCCCAGAGGGACTCCACTTATCAACTACAGATGATGACTGCGCAGATATAAAAGCATAATGATATATATATAAAGCAAATAGCCCCATTTCCCTCAACTGAATTAGCCGGCACCTGTTTTCACCAACGCACCAGTGCCACTGTAGTGGAGGTGGTGAAGAAACGTGGAAAGGTGTGCTGATGGCTCATCCAGTTAGGTGTGTATTTATATAGCACGTGTCAGGCTCAGTGCTGATGGCAGTGAGCCAGCTTGCAGTCCTGCCACAGACCTCCAGCTGCAGCTCATCCCCTCTTTCACCTGTGTTTCCTGTCTGTCTCTACTGTCCTGTCCATTAAAGGTTCAAAATTCCAGGGAGTGTTTAGACATATAGTGTCATAGATGTGAAGCATAACTGTTGTGTTGACTTTGTTGGGGAAAAAAATGATACAGGATCATTATCTTGAGTTTGTAACAGGGAGGTCTAGTATTGACTGCACATTGTCAACTGAGTGACTAATGTTTCACTTTATTTACATCATATCCTGACTGGATGCTGAGCATTGTAAAATATATGCCTTTGCGCCGGTTCAACAGAGCTACAGTCAGCTTGTCTGAATCATGTTTTAGCTACGAACCAACGCAGAAAAGAGAGCTGACACATCAGAAACACGTCAAAACTCTGATCAACAGATTGATTTGTCTGAACACGTTCAAGGTGAGGATTCTTGCTCGCATTTCTGTCAGTGGTGTTCCTGTGAAATCCTACTCAGATGAGTGTGTGTGTGTGTGTGTGTGTGTTAGAGAGAGAGAATAGTTCAAATAACAAAGCCACACAGAGTCTGTCAGTGGGACCTGACCCACCCTCACCCCTTCCCTCGCCACCGGTCGAATGAAAAAGAGTTTGTGGATGAGTCAGTGCAGGTACATGTGACAGAGATCCTCAGCAAAGAGGGTGGTGGTGGTGGAGGGAGGTGGAAAAGATGAGGTGGCAGTGATCAGTGAAGGAAAATGAGGACAAAACAGAGAGCGAGGCAGGAAAGAGAGAGAGAGCGAGAGAGAGACAGGCAGAGAGAAAGAAGGCAAGACAGGGAGAGAGCGACAGACAGCAACAGAGAGAGAGAGAAAGAGAGAAGAAATGGGGCAAGTTGCATGAGCACTCAGTGTGAGTGAGAGACTACAGGTGGGCTGAGCAACTTGTTCCCTGCTCGGTTTTCACATTTCTACCCCTCCCTCTTACTTTTACTGAGTAAAATTAAGTCAGTAGGGGAAAAAAAGGGGACAAATAAACAGTATTGGGACTCACACAGCGTTAACCACACAGACTAGCGTGTTGATAAGACAATAATGGTCCCTCCGATGTCACCGCGAGCCACACTATTTTAACCATGAAGAGGGCAAGACATACTAGAGAGAGAAGGAGAAGTGGAGGAAGAAAGAGTGCAAAGACAAATGGCAAGTGAGGGGATGCGTAATAAGTCACCATAATGAGGGACATGGAGAGGCAAAGCGAGAAAACAGGTTGGAGTGTGAAGAGAAGAGAAGAGAAGAGAAGAGAAGAGAAGAGAAGAGAAGAGAAGAGAAGAGAAGAGAAGAGAAGAGAAGAGAAGAGAAGAGAAGAGAAGAGAAGAGAAGAGAAGAGAAGAGAAGAGAACAGGCACAGACCATAAAAGGGCAGGGTTCAGACACTGAGTTACAAACAGACAGAGATACAGACAGAAACACTGAGTTACAACCACACAAACAGAGGAGCTTCTCCTACCTGGCATCAGCCTCGCTGTAATACTCTCTGGCTACGATGTCCTCAAACAGCTCCCCTCCAGTCACCCTGCATCACACACACACACACACACACACGCGCACACATGCAAATATGCATACATACCATGAACATTTAATTTTGGATATATGGACATACAAAAAGACACGTGTACTCACAAACACACACACACACACACACACGGCTCATTAGTATTGGGTTTGGCGAGTGAGTCAGACAGTAAGGGAGGTGGGGGTGGTGGTGATTGGGGGGGTGCTCCAGCTATAAGGCAGGACTCCCTCTTCGTATCCCTCGGCAACACCCCCTCACCACCCATCCCCTTTTCCACATGGTTACCATGGAAACAAGAGGAGAATTGCAGGAGAGAAAGAGAGAGGGATGGGTAGATGGGGAGGGAAGGGAGGAGTGGATAACAGGGATATGTGTGTGCATATATGAGAGAGGGTTATGTAACTGTATGTTGGGGAATTGTGGAGGAGTTTGGGGGGGGGTGCTGACAGATGTGTTTAAAGTTTCGAGCAGAGGAGAGGAGACAGGAAAGACATACAGAGAAGGACTGATGACTTACAAGTCAAACAGGAGGTAGTGGAATCCTTCCTCTGATATACTGTCATGGAGACGAACTGTAAAAGAAAGAGAGAAAGAGATGGAGAGTGCGCGAGAGAGAGAGCGATACAGTGAGGGGGACACAGAGACAGGGAAAGAAGGAGAGAAAGAGAAAGATGAAGAATTAGGGAGAGCGGGACGGACAGAGACAGAGACAGGGAGGTAGGAAGAGACAGGGATGGATAGGAAGAGAGAGACAAAAGGAGGTGAAGAAAGAGATGTAGAGAAAGAGGAAGAGGGAGGCACAAAGAATGACAGTGAGGTAGAGAGAGAGAAAAAAAAGACAGAATGAAGCAGAGAGAGAGATGGAGAGAGAGGGACGGCATCAGAGAACAAATTATGCCTTAACTCAAAGAAAACCAAAGCATGCAAAATCCCCCGCATAAATGTCCACATTAGGGGAGGGGTTACAGGGTCTAGATCCCGGGTTTTCAAAGTTGGGGCCGCCAGGAGGCGCTAGGGGGTCCGGGAGAGGAAAATTAAAAATGCAGTTAAAAAAAACTAATAATAAAAATATTACCATGACCTGGATGAATGAGAACATCACAGACAATAATAAAAAATAAAATGAAATATATCAAACAATAAATTTCAATTCAAATTCAATTCATAAGATTATTGTGCCGGTTTAAAATAAAATATCAATTGTTATAAATCCTTCCATACCGAAACGAGGTCTTTGTCACGCCCTTCTTTCAACCGCAGCCAATAAATAACACACTGTAAAGCCGAAGGAACGGAGAAGACCGTAGGTTCACACTTTAGCCGTGTAGGCAACTTTCTTTAATCCACGGTAAATCAGAGAGACAACAAAACCACAGCTCGACTGAGCGGAGGCGGCAAGAATAACCAGAAAACTGGCTGGACAACCATAACTTAACCCTGCGTTAACCTGCCAGGGCAACCATGACTTAACCCTTAGTTCCTGGGTTGAATTCTGTCCCCAATACGTATCCACCACATGAGCCCCCCCAGAATTCGTCCTAGTAATCAAAGTCAGGCAGGCGCGGGGGGACGACAGGCCGTCCGCGGCGGCTCCGGGTAACAGGGGCCGGAGTGTCTCTGGGAGGCATTGACGCGGGGCTGTAGAGGTCGGCCTGAGGAGCAGAAGAGGCAGCGCGGGCCTCCACGGGGGGAGGAGGCGGAGCCGGGGGACGACCGCGACGAGGAGGTTGGGCTAACTCCAACGGCTGCGTCAAGTCCAGGTGTGCGGGTTTAACTCGGTCCACTGAAACATGCTCGGCCGTGCCCCCAAAATCCACCACCAGTTGCTTAGTTCGCCGTTCCAGGACGCGGAAGGGGCCGTCATAAGGGGGTTGCAGAGGGGGGCGGTGTGCGTCGTGACGGATGAACACGTAGTCCGCTGACTGCAGACCTGGGGGCACCTGGGACACCGGAGCGCCGTGTTGGGCGGTAGGGACGGGTGTGAAAGCTCTGACCCCATCCAGCAAGGAGGCTCGTTGGTCCACAGCTGACCAGGGACGCGTTGCGTTGGGCATGAAATCGCCTGGGACTCGCAGCGGCGTGCCGTACACCAGCTCCGCAGAGGAGGCTTGTAGGTCTTCCTTCGGGGCGGTCCGCAGGCCCAGCATGACCCATCGGAGCTTGTCGACCCAGTTGCAGTCCTTGAGAGTAGCCCGAAGCGCAGCCTTCATGGACCGGTGGAAGCGCTCACATAGGCCGTTCGCCTGAGGGTGGTAGGCGGTAGTGCGATGAAGCTTGACGCCCAGAGCCTCACCCACAGCATTCCATAGCTCTGAGGTAGACTGTGGCCCGCGGTCAGATGAAAGGTCGGAAGGCGTACCGAAACGTGAGACCCACGACCCAATAAAAGCCCGGGACACATCAGCAGACGTCGTGGGAACAGCTTCAGGCCAGCGCGTAGTCCTGTCCACCACAGTGAAGAGGTAGGTGAACCCATGGGAGGGGGGTAGGGGACCAACCAGGTCGACGTGGACATGGTCAAATCGTCTCTCCGGCACTGCGAAGCGTTCCAGGGGCGCCTTAATGTGGCGGTGTATCTTAGCCCGCTGACAGGCAACACACGAGTCGGCCCACGCTTTCACATCTCTCTTAAGTCCCTCCCACACAAACTTAGCAGAGGTCAGGTGCACGGATGGCTTACCGCCTGGATGAGAGAGGCCGTGCACAGCTTCAAATACGGGGCGTCTCCAGCTGTGCGGGACGATGGGCCTGGGCTGTCCTGTGGAGCCGTCACACAGGAGGGTGACACCTGTGTCGCTGAAAGGAACGTCCTGCAGGCGGAGCCCCGTGTCGGAGGTCCGGAGACGGAGGATGCTCGGGTCCGTGGCCTGGTCAGCAGCCATCTGTGCATAGTCCAGGCCTAGGTGGACCGCTCCAATCACTGCCCTAGAGAGGCAGTCAGCTACCTGGTTAGACTTACCAGCGACGTGCTGGATGTCGGTAGTGAATTCCGAAATGTAGGAGAGTTCTCGCTGCTGGCGAGCGGACCATGGCTCGGCCGTCTTGGACATGGCAAACGTGAGGGGCTTGTGGTCCACGTACGCAGTAAACTCGCGGCCCTCTAGCAGGAAACGGAAATGCCGGACAGCGAGCCAGAGACCGAGGAGTTCCCTGTCAAAAGTACTATACTTGCGCTCTCGGGGTGTAAGCTGGCGACTGAAAAAGGCCAAAGGCTGCCAAGCCCCCCCCCACCCACTGTTCGTGAACCGCACCAACAGCATAGTCCGATGCATCCGTGGTTATGGAAATAGGCGCTGTAGGTGAAGGATGCGCTAGCAGGGTAGCCTGGGAGAGCGCAGCTTTAGTCTCGGTGAACGCACGGTCCCGCTCTGCTGTCCAGTCGACCGCCTGGTTGGGGGACATGCCTTTCAGCGCCTCGTACAGTGGCCGGATGATAAAGGCGGCTCGGGGAATGAAGCGGTATTAGAATGTCACCATCCCGACGAACTTCCTGAGCGCACGAGCTGTTTGGGGGCGCGGAAAGGCCGCCATCGCTTCCACCTTTGAGGGCAGGGGGACTGCCCCGTCCCCAGTGATGCGGTGCCCGAGGAAATCAATGGCCGTCATCCCAAACCGGCACTTCGCCGGGTTGACGATCAGCCCATGCTGGCTGAGGCGTGTGAAGAGGGCGTGAAGATGGGACAGGTGTTCTTCCTTGGAGGCGCTGGCGATGAGTATGTCGTCCAAATAGACGAAGATGAAAGGAAGGCCACGGAGCACTGAATCCATCAGCCGCTGAAAGGACTGGGCCACGTTTTTGAGTCCAAATGTCATTCGTAGGAATTCAAATAGGCCGAATGGGGTAGTCACCGCTGTCTTGGGGATGTCCGAGGGGTACACGGGAACTTGATGATAACCACGGACCAGGTCGACTTTTGAGAAGACGCGTTTGCCAGACAGGTTTGCAGAAAAGTCCTGGATATGCGGGACAGGATAGCGGTCGGGTGTGGTGGCGTCATTTAGTCGGCGGTAGTCCCCGCATGGGCGCCAACCTCCATCAGGCTTAGTTGAGTGGGGACGCCCACGGGCTGTCAGAGTGGCGGATGATCCCCATGCGTTCCAGGTGCTCGAACTCAGACTTGGAAATGGCGAGTTTGGCGGGGTCGAGACGCCTGGCTCTGGCGTAGACCGGGGGCCCCTTCGTAGCAATGTGATGCTCCACCCCATGCTTAGCGGTGGGTGCAGAGAAGGTAGGCTGGGTGAGGTCAGGGAACTCAGCGAGGAGGCGGTTGAACTTGTCTGCCTCTGAGAGAGAGTTGGCTAGACCTGCATAGGCCGCTTCCCTCCGCGTACATGCGAAGGAGGAGAAGGTTAAGGCATCGACCAGACGGCTGTTCTGAATGTCCACTAGCAAACCGTAAGCGCACAAAAAATCAGCTCCGAGGAGGGGAAGCGTTACATTGGCCATGACGAACTCCCACGTGAAACGTTGTCCACCAAAACACAGTTCTACAGACCGCACGCCGTAGGTGTGGATAGGGCTGCCGTCAGCCGTCGCCAACTGGGGGCCCCGCTCCCCGCCCACGATGTCGACGTCAGTAGCAGGGAGCACGCTTCTCTGTGCGCCCGTGTCACAAAGAAATCGCCGACCGGAGATGGTGTCGAGGATGAAGAGTAGCCTGCTCGTATCGCCAACACTCATGGCCACTACTGAGTGTTGGCCCTCTCGTTTCCCGTCGGCCTGTAGTTGCAGGGAGAACGGCACCGTTTAGCTTTCGCACCAAATCGAGCGTGGTACATACAGAGTCCAGAGGAATTGTAGCGGTCTGACACTGTGGCGCCACGCCCCCGATCGGCGGGGGGCCAGTGAAGGTAGGAGCCAGCACCCCGGCATGGGAGGAACGTTGTGTAGCGACGAAGAATCGGTCAGCCTCCTTTGCCAGCTCACGGGGATCAGTGATGGTGGAGTTAGCGAGCGCAGTCTGGACGTGGGGCGGCATGTTGCGCAGAAACAGCTCCATAAACAGGAAACATGGCTTTTCTTGACCCAGTAGGATTAACATCCTGCTCATTAGCTCCGATGGTTTGCCATCTCCCAAGCCCTGAATTGCGAAGAGGCGACGTGCTCTCTCCGTTGTTGACAGTTCAAAAGTTTCAAGGAGGAGATGTTTAAGTGCGGCGTATTTACCATCGGCCGGTGGGTTGGTTATGAAACCGCTTATCCTGGAAGCCGTAGCGCCCCCCAGCGCTGCCACTACGTAGTAGTACCTGGTCTCGTCTGCTGTTATGTCTCTGAGCGCGAACTGTGCCTCAGCCTGTGTGAACCACGTAGCCGCGGAAGACTCCCAAAACTCCGGCAGTTTAATTGCAACGGCGTTCGTAGCCATAATGTGTGTGGTTTCAGAAAACTTATCCGAAAACCGACGTCGGGGTCACCAGTGTAGAGCCGAAGGAACGGAGAAGACCGTAGGTTCACACTTTAGCCGTGTAGGCAACTTTCTTTAATCCACGGTAAATCAGCGAGACAACAAAACCACAGCTCGACTGAGCGGAGGCGGCAAGAATAACCAGAAAACTGGCTGGACAACCATAACATAACCCTGCGTTAACCTGCCAGGGCAACCATGACTTAACCCTTAGTTCCTGGGTTGAATTCTGTCCCCAATACGTCTCCACCACAACACCAACTGCCTGTCAGTCAAAGCATTACGTTTAGCTGCTGACTGCTGCCCGAGCGTGTTAATCAAATCACAAGTTAGTTTACGACTGCTGCTTGCGCTAGCGAGCTAACGTTTGCTTTTTTCTGTGGCCGCTAGTTAGCTTGTGCTAGCTTAAACTAATGGAGAAGTTTTTGAAGAGAAAAACGTCAGACGAGCAGACTGGAGACGGCAACGAGCAGATTGGAGACAGCAACTCAGCTGCAAAAAATGCATGAACACGGAACTCTTGGCCAACTAAAACGCGAAGATACGACCAAGCGTACATTAAGTATGGCTTTACATCCCCAAGTAAAAATGGACATGATATTCCTAAATGTGTTCTCTGCCTCGACACCCTCTCGAATGAGTGTTGGAAGCCGTCTAAACTTGACCGACACTTGAAGCAAAGCACCCGCCAGAGGCCGACAAACCAGTAGACTTTTTCAAACGAAAAGAACAACATCTGGCCCGGCAGTCGGCTACTTTCGGGCAGCAAGCTACGGTTTCTGAACGGGCATTGAATGTATCCTTTTTAGCCTCATACCATATTGCCCGTGCTAAGAAACCGCACACAATTGGAGAAGAATTAATTCTACCAGCTACCAAAGACATTGTCAGAGAATTGCTTGGTGAGGATGCCGCCAGCAAAATCAACACTGTACCACTCTCCCACAATTCCGTGAGTCGGCGGATAGGTGACGTGGCTCAGGACGGGTCCGTTCCGCCTTTGGAACAGGTGAGAGCCAGCGAGTATTTTGCACTTCAGCTGGACGAGAGCACGGACGTGTCCAATGTTCACAATAAAAAAGAGAGAAATATTGAATAGTAATTTGGGGAAATTAAATGAAAAATAAGAAAGAAAAAAATACTAAAAGAAAGAACTGTTGATGAATATTGTAAAGCACAAATGACAATGAATGTTTGGTTAATAAAAGAAAGAATATCGAATATAATACAACTGAGAAATTATTTGAATTGTAAATTAAATTAATATTGAATTCATAAAAATAAGGAAATATTAAGAAGCTGTACGTCTGATTTTTTATATTTGCCAGTGTAATTTAATTTTTTTAAAGCCATGTCACAATAGGGGGGCCCCAGCCAGAGGCTACAGCTATTAAGGGGTCCTTGGCATGGAAAGGTTTGGGAACCCCTGGTGATGAACAAGTCTCATTTTCCGGGTGAGGTACGTCTCTTCTTTTTAGTTCAGTGTGCAGGTCTTCCCTAGAAAGACAGAAAGTGTTCGCACCAATGTTGGAGTGCTTCAGCAGGCGACAGATCCTGGCCTCTCGCTCCAGTTTCTGGTGATCTGAAGGGTCGAGAGACAGAGTGAAAGAGAGAGAAAGAGACAGAGACAGAGAGAGAAAGACATACATTTTAATGTATCAAAAGCTTTGGCAACACAGATGATCAATTTGTCATGTCAATAAAGCGAACTGAATTGAACTGAATTGAAAGAGAGAGAGAGAGACAGAGAGAGCGAGAGACAGACAGACAGACAGACAGACAGACAGACAGACAGACAGACAGAGACAGAGAGACGGGGACACAGAGAGAGAGAGACAGACAGACAGAGGGACAGAGACAGACAGACAGACACAGAGACAGAGACAGAGCGAGAGATGCAGAGACAGACAGAGACAGAGACGGAGAGAGCAAGAGACAGACAGACAGAGACAGACAGACAGAGAGAGACGGAGAGAGAGAGAGAGACAGACAGACAGAGACAGTGAGAGACACAGAGACAGAGACAGAGAGAGACAAGACAGACAGAGAGACAGAGAGAGACAGACAGACAGACAGAGAGAGCGAGAGACAGACACAGAGACAGAGAGAGAGACAGAGAGCAAGAGAGACAGCGAGAGAGAACGAGTTAGTTCTGATTGACTGAAAGCGACACATTTAGGAGAAAAGCCCCATGGTTAACAATCCTCCTACGTATCCTGGTGGTAACCATTGTGATAACAACACATTTAGAAATGAAGGAAATCTAAATGACCAGACGGCATCACTGAACCCTCTTAAGGAGAGACTGACATGCCCTTTCTGAACACATTTTTTAACACCGGGAGTTTGAATCATAACCGAAAACAGGTGTGGTTTTATGAATTCAAAGCTACTGGCTACTGTCTTTCTGATGTCACCGTGCTACCGCTACCGCTCATGTCTGCCGACATGATAATTGACTGATAAACGTCGATTAAAATCACAATTCGGTTAGTATTTTGACTTCGTAACTCAGAATCTGTTACAAACAATAATAGCACACAGGTACATGGATATAAAGTTTTTATTCTAGGGCTTTAAACATGAGCGGTAGCACGGTGACGTTTGACATGGATCCAGTTATCCACAGCTCTCATACGTAGTATAGAGGGCTGTGTAATCCTATATGCAAATTGACTGGTGTCTATGTATCCACTGGCACAATTTCTCCATGGTCACATTCCAACTCGGAACTGAATTTCGCCACTGAATTTCTCCGTGATCACATTCCAACTCAGAACATAGCCTATCTTCAGATTTTGATGTCAGTATCACTTTAATCACCTGTGTGGAAGCCAGCTAATATGTATCTGATACACACTAATATGTATCTGATACACACTAATATATATCTGATACACACGGGTCCTGTAACACACCTCAGATGACTCCTGAATGCCTGTGAAGTAAGAGACAGAATATCTTTGTTTTTTCATGCTTCTAAAGCCTGTTTACTTTTCTAAAGTCTGAACAAAGAAGGATTTACTTCAGTTACTTCAGTTAGACTTGTAAAAAAAACACCAAGAATACAGATTCTCTCCTCTTCATTCAAAGTACTGGCCTATTTACTAGCAAATAAAAAGCCCAAGTATGCATGTGTGTGTGTGTGTGTGTGTGTGTGTGTGTGTGTGTGTGTGTGTGTGTGTGTGTGTGTGTGTGTGTGTGTGTGTGGGATGAATTGCCTGCTTGCTTGACAGCAATGGAATGAAGGTTGGCTAGTGTCATTACTCTGTTGCATAAGGGTACACACACACACACACACACACACACACAGTTGGGGGTGGATATCACAACGTTTGTGCATACACGCAGGGCACGGTGGAGAGCTTGAACATGGAAATGCTTGTTTTCGCCCACACACATGATGTGCATACCCACACAACAACAAACACACATTCATGGACGCACACATAGAAATGTATACACTCATACACAGGCGTGTACATGAGCAGATATACACACCAAGGGACGACAGTGAAGTGTGTACCTAGTGATTACAATTGAGAGGAACGAGGCGGAGAACGTAGAGGAGGGAAGAGGAAAGGGAGGAAGGAGTGATTAAAGGACACAAAGCCCGGTTGCTGTCACTCCGTTGAAAGAGAGAAGACGTTGTTGATTCCTGCCTCTGCCTACTTCTCCACTCTTCTCCACCCATGCCACTCTCTCTCTCCTCACCTTTACTCCTCCTTCACTCTCCCTCTTTCCTCTGTGCCAGTTCTCCTGTGGACTTCCCCCTCCCATGTTTCCTCTCGGAACCGCTCTCATTCTCTCTCTCCCCCATGACTCTGTTGCTTTCTTAGTATTAACTGTCAAAGGTCAAATCGTCATATACATCGATACATGATTTAACTGAGCAGCCCAGCTTCTTCGTGCTAGCCCAGCCTCATCTCCAGCCGTCTCCGCCTACGGTCTGGGATGCCGTATCCGCGGTAGGGATCTGGTGTTTTGGGATTAGCAGCTGGGGATTTATTTAAGACGGGTCATACCTTTTCATCTGTAACACCACGTACTGGTCTTTCATCTCTCCTGGATTCAGCATGGCTGAGGTGATGGCAGATAAACCTACACCTAACAACGGCTTTGCAGGGGACAGATGGGAGGCCTATGGAAGCTGGTCTCAGCAGGTTTTGTAATAGGTGCTACTGTCTTGCTGCATCTACAACAAACAAACAGGGGTTTACGGACTGCTGAATGGAGAAAATAATGGAGAAAGTGTTAAGCCGACTCAGGCCTGGGTTGTTTTACATCATCTTATCATGACTGGGGTTTTGTGTATTATCAGCTGGCTGAATAAGGACACGGCTTGTTTTGGTATCAGCACAAACTGAGAAGAAAGGATGGATCAATGGATGTGTGGGCAAGCAGGCAGATAAATGGTTGGAATAATGAATGGGCAGATGGAATGGAGGAATGTTGGATGGGTAGTAGGCTGTTTGTTTAGTGGTTGGGAGAATGGATGACTGATGAATGTATCTATGAATGACGAGCAGACAGACTGATGGACTGATGAATGATTAGTCAGCTGGATGTTGAAAGGATCTGATTGAAGGGTGTTCAGACTGTTAGATTATTGATTTGCTGGATGGATGAATAGGATGGCCATGGATGAAGTGATTAATGGCTTGTTGTTTGGTTGGTTGGGTGGCTGTGCAAGCTAGGTGCAACATCCATCCATCCATTATCCAAACCGCTTATTCTGCTCTCAGGGTCGCAGAGATGCTGGAGCCTATCCCAGCAGTCATAGGGCAGCAGGTGGGGAGACAACCTGGACAGGCCGCCAGGCCATCACACAGGGCCAACATGTGCCATATAAAAGCAGCAAGAGAAGCGTAGAACAACTGGGTCTCTGCGGGCTTGTGCTCCCCTCCATGCATGGCTTCTGTGATGCAGCACAGTACAAAAGACACGAGGGGAGATGGGAGGAGAGAGGGATGTGGGGGGGGGGGGCAGTCCTAACAGGATGGAGGGAGGGCAGAGATGAGAGAGCGGGATAACAGGGACAAACGTGAGCAATGTGTTGAATGGTTGAGATACCCCATGGAGATGACATCTCTGCTAGCCTCCAGCAGTCACTAGAGGCTTCTGTGTTCCCACAATACATTCAAGGATAAATGTGACTGCATGTCACATGAAAGGAGAGGAGGGTAAAATATACTTAGAACTGATCGTCAATACGGAGTGAACTCCAGAGAGAGAAAAACAGACATGAAAAGATGGCAAACACGGGGTTAACATCATAGCCCTCTTTGTGAACTTCAGCAGTTAGGAAAAGTCTGTGGATAACCCTGCAGCATTGTCAAAGACATCTTTAAAAAACACTTTTGTAGGTTGCCCTTTTCTAAATGACTGTTTAGCCATTAACCCAACATTTCTATTCTTGGACTCATTACTGTCACAGCAGCCGGTTGTCTGACATTGACCCAGTCCTGTGCTATACAATGGGACCAAAGCTAGATGGCTGGAAATCAGGTCAGTTCACTACCACTGCATTGCAGGAGAACCTCAAACATCGCAGAAAAACACACACAAAACACAGACACAGACACACACACACACTGTGAAGAAGCTGTAAGGTATATCAGTAACACAGGGGTCTAACCCTTTGCAACCCCTGTCTGACGTCCTCTGCCAGTAAACTAGTTCAGTGATTGGCTGGATGTCTTGTCCTACAACCCGCCCCAGACCTTGTCTGGACATGAGGTGAATGGCCTCAACTAATTTGTCTCCTGGAAGGTATAGCTTGGTTGGTTGGCGGAGATCAGCCTGTGTTGACCCCCCCCCCCCACCGTAATGTCTAACCTCGCCCAGCTGTACGCTCACTACATGGTGACCAATACGACAAGGCCACACCTGCAACTGGTGGACAACTGCTATTGCAGGCTATATTCATGTCTAAATTCATTTGATACTGAAACTTCAAGATGAGCCACTCATCTGGGATTCAGAAGAGAAAGTAAGAGTTTAGGTTTCTTAAATTCTTGGTTAAAAAGTAAAGTCGTTTTTTGTGCTTAATGTAGCTGTTTTCCCAACATGGTGAACATCTGCAGTCAACCAAATGTGTCATGGTGCTTTTTGTAGTGTGTGTGTGTGTGTGAGAGAGAGAGAGAGAGAGAGAGAGAGAGAGAGAGAGAGAGAGAGAGAGAGAGAGAGAGAGAGAGAGAGAGAGAGAGAGAGAGAGAGAGAGAGAGAGAGAGAGAGAGAGAGAGAGAGAGAGAGAGTGAGAGTGCGAGAGAGTGAGAGACAGAGGGAGCGAGTGAGAGAGGGAGCGAGACCGAGAGAGAGTGAGATTGCGAGAGAGACACAGAGGGAGAGAGTGAGACAGAGAGACAGAGGGGAAAAGAAATACTGTGAGTCAGATGAGGGTCCCGTGCTAAAGGCATGTAGGCACATGGCCCTCAGCTGCCAAGTGCCTCGAGTGCCTTCTCTCTGCTTGTCCCATCTCCTCATTCTTACACACACACACACACACACACACACACACACGTGCGCGCGCGCACCTCCCTCCCCTCTCCTATCGCTCCCATCTGCCAATACCTCCGTGGACTTGTTGCTGCAGCCATAGTTCTTCCCTTCGGGAAACATCATCTTCTGCAGAACATCTTTTAACTAAATCACACCTCGAAACCACTGGCAGCCAGTCCAAGCTGCCATTAAACTCAGCAACAGCGTCAGCATCAACACATGTCAGATAGGTCATGGAGCTAAAAATAGGGTGTAGCGCTGTACTATGCGGTGGCTCTGCCGGCCATCATACCACCCGGCATTTTTATGGGACATGGCTCATCCATAATTAAGGAGAGCAGCGCAAAGCCAGTGCGCCATTCAGCCCAGCTGCCTACGACTGGAACAGTGAAATAATGTCGCGCCTTAGGAAATACGGAGAGCTGTGCTCTCTGAAAAAGTGTTCTGGATTACAGGGAGATGCTGCAGAGAAATGAATATGCCTAGCTATGGTGCAACCTATAGCAGCATAATCCATTCAGCAGGTGTGAGTGTAGGTTGGGGTGTGTGAGTGCCGGTGCTGGTGTGTGGGGTGGCAGGTAGTCTCATCAAGGTGATCACTGGGATTAGCTGCTCGCCTCATGCTAACAGAGGCGACATAATCTATTGAAGGGGTTAATCTGATGAAACCCCGCTCCCCTCTGTGTTTCCCAGCATGGCTGTATTGACAGAGTCAAACCAGGGCCGGTGTTGCTGAAGGTGGTGAGACAGCCTACGTGGCATTACATTTCAAAATAACAATCTGTTTTCGTTTAAAAGAGAGAAATAGCAAGAATAGCTTCCTTTTCCATTCCACTGCCTACCATTTCCAAAAAAATATCTCTCTATTTGTTAATATAATCTCAATTTTAAACCACTGATACCAAAGCAATGTTCATCCATCCATCCCCTGCTCTCAGGGTCGCGGGGATGCTGGAGCCTAACACAGTAGTCATCGGGCGGCAGGTGGGAAGACGCCCTGGACAGGACACCAGACCATCACAGGGCCAACTTGACCAGATCGTCACAGGGTCAACTTGACCAGTCCACCACAGGGCCATCTTGACCAGACCTTGACCAGACCATCACAGGGCCATTTTGACCAGACCATCACAGGGCCATCTTGACCAAACCATCACAGGGACCATCACAGGGCCATCTTGACCAGACCATCTCAGGGCCGTCTTGACCAGAACATCACAGGGCCCTCTTGACCAGACCATCACAGGGCCGTCTTGACCACACCATCTCAGGGCCATCTTGACCAGACCATCACAGGGCCATCTTCACAACACATTCATCTCCAGGATCTCCTCCAGCTGTTTGCATCATATTTTTTAATATACTTCAACATCCATCCATTATCTGAACCGCTTATCCTGCTCTCAGGGTCGCGGGGATGCTGGAGCCTATCCCAGCAGCCATTGGGCGGCAGGCGGGGAGATCCCCTGGACAGGCCATCACAGGGCCAACACACACACACACACACACCCATTCATACCAAGGGACAATTTAGTATGGCCGATTCACCTGACCTACATGTCTTTGGACTATGGGAGGAAACCGGAGCCCCCGGAGTAAACCCACGCAGACACGGGGAGAACATGCAAACTCCACACAGAGGACGACCCGGGATGACCCACTAAGGTTTGGACTACCCCAGGGCTCAAACCCAGGACCTTCATGCTGTGAGGCGACCGCGCTACTCACTGTGCCACTGTGCCGCCCAAACCTCAACATAACTATCGAAATATAAACTCCAAGTGTAATTTCATTACGTTCTTTCTTCTTCCTCTTTGATTGCTTGCTTCTTTCTTGAAGTGATTTGACATGAGACATTTCTGAAAACCACCTGGGTTTTTGTCTATCTGGCACAAAAGAGTAATTTGCATCCCTCTGTGCTCATTATCACGTGTTATTTTTTTATTTTTTTTGTATTTCGCATATGTGCATGAAGTACACTGAACATTTTGTGTTTCAAATTTGAAGGAATACGGTAAGATAAAAATTAATTCTGCCCCAGAGCCCAGCAATCAAAATTGAACTGAGCTGCACTTACATTAAGCCAGTCAGTGATCCAATCAGTGCAACCCGCTTCTTTAAATGATACACATTTTTGCTAAAATCAACAGGAGTTGGAGCCCTAAAGTTGACACCAATGTATAGGCTAGACGTCTGTGCAGCAAGGCTACACAATTACATAATAATAACATATATATAACATATATAATATACTGGGGATAGGGTGACCTAAATTTCCAGTCATTAGTCATATATTATGGCTTATGGCCAATAATGAATCAATCCATTAACATCGCCTGTATTCAGAGTTGAACTAAGATGCAAAAAGTGCAGCAAAATAACACTGTTCCTCAGTTATCAAATAAATAATAATTAAAATGACATGACATTACAGCATCTGGCAAGGCACTCAGGATTTTTCATTTTATTCTATAATGATGGTGTACTGTAATATAGCCAGGGACCAACACACAGACATAACCAGGCCTTACTGGTCTCGGCGGATACCCCCTGCTAATGCCTGTTAAAATACCTGTTAACCACAGTCAATGTCTTCACAACTAAGAAAAACAAGAAGGTGCTTTGTGTGTGTGTGTGCGCATATGCCAAAAGGGGGGGGAGGGGGTTGTATGAAAAGTGTCAGAGCGCCGAGACACCTGGCAGAGCCTCACCGACGGGGCTCTGGTTACGAAGCCGTCGGGGCAACAGGAGATTTACACTGGGCAACTGGTGCCCGCGAGGTGCAGTGGCGTCCATTGTGGAACTAAGAGAGGTCAGCTTAGACCTCACTTGCAGTGGTATTTAGCCTTGGCTTTGGCTAAAATCATTACTAGATGGACAGCATGTGATACTGATCAGGCTGCTGAAAACAAATCATTTTTGAAATGGTGTGCAGTGTTCAATGTGAAGCTAAACTACAATGAACATATCTTCAGCTACAGGTCCGAATGTTACTTTCATAAACTTGTCCATAAATGAAAGTTTTCTTAGTTCACATTGTACATGACCATTGGGGTAAATTAGGTACATTCAAGGCAACACCAAAGATTTTGGAGTTGGAGTCCTAGTTTCTCCAAAATGATGGCTGAATCTGCTCATTTCTTTTCAATAAATAATTCTGAAAGATTTTATATCCACTGGTTCAGCAAAGTTGAATTCTGTCTGCCACATTTTATCCTGTAAAGGCTGGAAAAAAAGGCCAGTGCATGTTGTTTTGCAAAATAAATACCTGGGGTTGTGAAGGCTGGATTGTGCCTGAGCTTACCTCTTGCAGATAACTTTTTGGTGTTGATTATTTTGGCAGCATACTCCTGTCCTGTGCACAGCTTGACACATCTGCGCACCACTGAAAAGGCTCCCCTACAAACACAGAAACAAAGCAAATGTTCATGAGACCTGGTTCAGTGCCTTAATTGACAATTTAGTCATAAGACAAAGACAAGAGTGCCATGGTACGGGACCCTGTCTGACTTGATGGCTAGTCACTAGTGATTTTTTTTTCTTTATTGCTTAGAACATTTTCTGCACAGAAATCATTTCATCCTAGTTCAGCAAAGAATAGGCCTCATGTCACTTGCTTACACACTAACTTGAGGCTAGCTACATTAATAGACTATGCTGCCAGGGTTTGTCTGTTAATAAGATCCCTCGAGATTCTCAGAACCCAGTCAGCACATTCTGAATAACATGAAGATATGTGGCATGTGAGAAAGTCCCTGAAACATATTTTAAGGGTGAATCTTGGCTTGCATTAATAGGGCATGTGTTAGGAGGCCCCCTAACTTTAATAAACTTGTCATGACGCACTATAAACATAAATTGCCAGACAAAAAAAAAACGAAAAAAAAAAACGAAAAAAGAAATACAACATTCTAAAGCCACAAACTTATATTAAGTGAACAAAAAGGCTCCACACAAAAGCCAATTATGTAACACTAACAACAGGCCTGTAGCAAGTTCGGCAGCAAGACCTTTCAAAAGTAAAAGATCGAGTTGATGCATTGATGGTGCAGAACTGAACCATTTGATTTTAATTAAGTGAAACAGTTAGGCTAAATGTAAATCTCTCAATACATTTAAAACTGTACACTTAAGTGAAGTCAAGTAAAAATGTATTAAAAAGTTACCGCCAACTTGATCGTATTTAAACTTACATTAGAATTAGCATTCATTTGCATTGGCTTGTTAGACACCCCCCCCCCTTTTGGGACCAACTGGTGTCACTGGTCTGCCTCCACACAGGAAGCGAATGAATATAGGTTATCAATAAGACCAGAAGTCAAAGGCACCTCAGAAAAACATGTTAGGGGGTGGATCTGTGCAAACAGATACACACGTGGGCGAGAATATACAGCCAACATGGAAGACGTCAATGTCCTTTCCTGGCACAAACAGCCTGAAAGGCCACAGGCTGACGTAGGGCCTGCCTACGTAGCCTGGTGGCTAGTAAACGTGTTAAAAACATGCTTTTCATTATTGCTCATTTCTGCCTCGTGTCCCTCTCAGAAGTTAAAATGATTTACTATGACCTGACTATCCCATACCCTCCCCAGACTCCATGTCAGATGACTGGGAGCAGAGAAAGCCATACATATGGCTTCAGGCTTATGTCATACGTCACAACTAGTGGCGTCTGGTGCTAAAAAAACTTTTTTTGGGGGGGGGCGCAATTTACCTTGGCGCAGCACACCTGACAGCTACTTTAACGTCCACACAGTCACAGTTATTAAGGACAATGTAGTCTATAGAGTTTATCAGGGTTCGTAGACAGTGGATGATTGACAGTCGAGACGAGGGGTCGTGGTGGGTGTGAACATGATTGACAGCGGTGAGAATTGTCCAAACACATTAGATCAAAAAGCATTAAAACAATACCAATTCGCTGACAATAAAAGTGGGAGTGTCTAGGGCGCAGGAAAATCTGAAGAAACCAATCAGACAGCAGCCTCAGGTCACCTGCTCGCCGCAAGTTTGAAGGCTTACATAACGTATCGTTTGGCCCCGCCCCTCACCCAGGAAGTATATGTATTCAGACACAAATCAACCAAACACGATTTGAACCAATACTTAATGCTGCTGACAGGCGCTCACAGACTGAAAACTTTTATTTCATCATTATTTGCATTATACAACTAAATTATATTTAACATGTTTAAGTAGATTTTCCTCTCTTGGCGTTTGAAGGGGGCGGCGCCCCAGCGCCCTGTACTGGCCAACCGCCATTGGCTCGCACCCACGATAAAACATGCTCCACGAGCAAATTATATTATGTCACACGTGCAGATAATTAACTGCCATTAAGTCCTCGCGCACAAATTCGACAACCGAGAACTGTAAAGAAAGCTGCGCGAGAGAAACTAAACTCGAGGAAGAGCCAAAGAACGGCACCTGCGCGCAAAGAACCACGCGCGAGAGTTTCTGCTTGGCGCGCGCTGGAGGGCATACACGCTGTCATTGGTTAAACCCTGCCCTCAAAGGTGAGTTCTGTTCGCGCGAATAAATGGCGCGAAATCTGAGCCAATGGGTTTGATAATAAAAAAAATAAATAAAACATTTTAAAATTTGAAAGTTCAAGTTTTGATTTTTAAATCTGAAAAATACAACCCATTCAAAATAGCCAATCCTCTGTGTTGAGATATGACACCAGTGTATTTGTATGACTATGTGTTACTGTGTACTATTATTTTGTTTACGACTTTGTTTGTCCACAA
This sequence comes from Lampris incognitus, assembly GCF_029633865.1. Taxonomy (NCBI): domain Eukaryota; kingdom Metazoa; phylum Chordata; class Actinopteri; order Lampriformes; family Lampridae; genus Lampris; species Lampris incognitus. Next base: position 111,102,238 of record NC_079211.1, read on the forward strand.
GTGGGCGGTGTTGCGCTTGCATGCGCGGATTGATTACGTCACTGAGACGCTGTTCATTTTCTTCTTCTCCCAAAACTACCGAATAAACGGAGGCTGCATTTTTTTCCTCCAGCAGAAGTTCGGTAGTCAGTACGATTCTTTATAACGGTTTAATAATCCACTTCATCTGCGCGGAGATAGACATAAAGTATTAGTCTAGTCTTCTAACAGGTTATGGGCCCAGATAACGTTGGATTATTTAGTAGCTTGATAAAAGAAGTACACAAAGTGTGATAACCCCGGATGGCGGGATGCGCGCAGGTTAGCACGGAGTAGCAAGTTAGCAAGTGTGAAGCTAGTTAGCATCGAGAGAGGCTATCGGGAAGCTAACGGAACGCTAAGCTAAGCTAACGCTACCTAGGGAGATGGAGCGAAAGAAGAGCAGGTGGCCCACATTCAACGGACAGGCCGATGAGTATGAACTGTGGGAAGAGCGAATGCTCTGTTGCATGCATGGTGTGGGGCTGAAAACCACCATTCTTACCGAGCCCGTGGGACCTTTGACAGTGGAAGAGCAGGCCCTAGACGAGGAGCGGAACGCGGACGCCTACTGCGCATTGGCGCCTTTATTGGACAACACAAGCTTGGGACTGATCTTCAGAGAAACGAAGGACAAAGGTAGAGAGAGTCTACGGGTGTTGCGGGAACATTACATTGGTAAGGGCAGACCCCGGATTGTCACTCTGTATGTAACATTGACTGGGCTAAAGAAAGCTGATAATGAGACGATAACCGAATACATTATCCGAGCTGAACAAATCATTACGGCTCTCAAAGGGGCGGGAGAAGCACCGAGTGAGGGACTAATGATGGCCATGGTGATGAGGGGGTTACCTGAGAGATATAAGCCATTCACTCTAATGGTGACACATGGCGACAGTGAGTTGACATTGGGACAATTTAAGGCCAAATTGAGAAACTTTGAGGCGGCAGAAGATGTAGCTAATGCTACAGCATCGGACGAGACGTCCGAGAGGGTGATGAAGGCCCACGCAGCGCCTAAGAAAAAGCCAGTGAAACGCTGTGAGGGAAATGATGAACAAACGGTGTGATGGCGATGCGGTGACAAAGGCCATCGGAAAACGGACTGTTCACGCAGCGTGTGGTGCAGCTTCTGCCGGGTCAAGGGTCACACGGACAAAGTGTGCAAGAAGAAGGACGCACACTATTCGAGATGGCAAGGTGTATGCTAATAGATAGTGGTCTACCAAAGAGCCTCTGGCATTATGCCGTACAGGAGGCAGCCCACACCAGAAACAGATGCTTCAACAAGCACACAGGCACTACGCCATACACGGCAATGACAGGAAACAAGTGCAACATGGCTAGAATGCAAAAATTCGGGACAGAATGCTATGCTTACCAGCAGGACAAGGGAAAGTTAGATTCTAGGTGTGAGAGGGGGCGTTTTGTAGGACACGACAAGAACAGCCCGGCCTACCTAGTCTACTACCCTGACCAAGAGAAAGTACAGAAACACAGACTAGTTAAATTTGTACACAAGGCAACTAGTGAAAATGAGACTCAGACACCAGGTGTGCACCCAGAACACTGGGTAAGAGAGAGAAAGTCTGTTGAGACAGCTGCAACTCAGCCTAGAGTACAGAAAAATGTACAGACTGACGGTACACAGTCAACACCCGAGGATGATGACGAGGAGCACCCAAGGGTGACGTCACAAGCCTCAGCCAGTGGGAGGTACCCCCAAAGGGAACGCAACCCTCCGAGATACCTGATTGACTATAGTCAGGGCGACAGTGATGACAGCTCACTCACTACTATAGATTATGCATACAGGGCAGTGTGCGGTGTCCCTCTGACCTTTAAAGAGGCTATGGAATCGCCAGAATCAGAAAAGTGGTCCAGGGCAATGGACGAGGAAATGGAGTCTCTAAGAGACAACAAAACATTCACCCTTACGAAATTGCCAGAGGGCAAGAAAACAGTGGGAGGAAGGTGGGTGTATGTGATAAAGACAGATATAGACGGACACGACAAGTACAAGGCTAGATTTGTAGCAAAGGGATATAGCCAGAGAGCTGGGGTGGATTATGGGGGGACATTTTCGCCGACAGCCAACCTAACAAGTGTTCGAGTGCTTCTACAGAAGGCGGCTCAATATGACTTGATTTTACACCAGATGGATGTAAAGACGGCCTATCTTCATGCCCCCATAGACTACGACATATACATAGAACAACCTGAGGGTTATATTGAGAAGGGAGAAAAACTAGTGTGTAAACTAGAGAAGTCAATCTACGGCCTCAAGCAGTCTGGCCGCAATTGGAACTTACTGTTACACGAGTGTTTGACAGGTGATGGTTTTACACAAAACCAATCAGACCATTGTGTGTACTCCAAGGAGTCAAAGGAAAGGATGTCATTGGTGTATTGCCCTACAGACGAAATGGTTGCGGGTGTAATGACGAAGCCCGCATCCAAGGTAAAACTGAAGACATTTGCTAAGGCAATGTTTGGTGTGTGAAATGTGAGTGGTATGGGTTATACCAAGTTTCTTTTCATTTGTTCTATGAATATGAAAAGGTATACAGTAAGCACATGATTCATAAGTGGGAGTGTTGAGATATGACACCAGTGTATTTGTATGACTGTGTTACTGTGTACTATTATTTTGTTTACGACTTTGTTTGTCCACAAGTGGGCGGTGTTGCGCTTGCATGCGCGGATTGATTACGTCACTGAGACGCTGGTCATTTTCTTCTTCTCCCAAAACTACCGAATAAACGGAGGCTGCATTTTTCCCTCCAGCAGAAGTTCGGTAGTCAGTACGATTCTTTATAACGGTTTAATAATCCACTTCATCTGCGCGGAGATAGACATAAAGTATAGTCTAGTCTTCTAATACTCTGTGACTGCGGCTGAACACTTTTACGAACGCACCTTCGGCGAAGGCCTTCCGTTCTCAGCTATCAGTCTCGCCACATGAAAGCTAGCCGTAGGTATGCCTGGTTCTGCTGTGTAGCTAGAACACCCCTTAGTTTTCTTATCTTGTCTGTCCGCATTTGTACTTGCAGACTGCCATATTTGTCTTTGTGTTTTGTCTCAAAATGTCTGCGCAAATTGTAATCCTTGGAAACCGCTACCGATTCCTAGTGTAACGGGGGCAGTCCTATGCTGTTCTATGCTGGTCAGCCTGCTGCATGCCCGTCACTCTCATCAGTAGCTCTGCGTTGTGTTCTAGTTGTGTGGGGCCCCAGGTGTTGTGGGGGGCCCTCAGTCTCTCATCATCATCATCATCATCATGATCAAGGAAGGAGCGGGGACACACAGGACTCTATTTGGCCCACCTTGCCATTTATTTTGGTTTCAAACCCTTCGACAACCGTCCAGTCCTCCAGCGGGAGCGGTGTTTCTTACGGACGTGGGGGTCGAAGTTCAACCACTGCCCGGACTCCACTCGTGTGCGTTAGAAGTAGAAACCGTCCACGGGACTCCGATGTAAGAAAGGATAAACAAGTATTTTATCCCACAGCTTGCAGTATCTTCTTACAGGGATACTCAAGGTTACGTTCTCCTCAACCAGCAAAACTGTCCCACGGTAAGAAACACGTGTGGCTCGGCTCGATTGCTGCTTGAGACTCCTCCCACAAAACAAAAATGGCCTCTCCCGCGTTCCGTCTTCCGTGTACCCATAAGACCTCTCTCTTAAAGCGACAGTACACGTATATGACGGTCGTTGTAAAACACATAAAAGTAAATAATGACATAAAATAAAATGTAGTAAACACAAATAACAGCACACAGACAGGATTTGGTGATATTTCATACTCAAACAAAATAAAATAAAAACATTAATTTTAACCTGGTTACACTAGCCTCGTCCTTGCTTTGAACAACAACAAAAAAATTATCGGTCCATTGTTCGTTGAACACCCGGCACTCATGATCAGTTTTTCGTTCACGGTTCGTCTTTGACATTTCCTCTGAAAATAACAACATTATCGAGGTAGGCTAAAAAAACACCCCACCTGTGACTATTCTTGAGGCGCAAATTGCGGCGAGGCCTGTGCGGTGCGAATGGTTGCTATGGTGACTAAATGGCCGTCCAAATACGGTAGCCAGCAGAGGCAAAAATATGGAATTTCAAGCGAAATGCACCTTGGGGCGGAAAGTCAAACTAATAAACCAGGGGGTCGGACACAATATATCGCACAAAATCTTTCGGGGGGGCCACCCAGAATGTGGGGGCGTGCCGTATCCGGCCCGTAGTTTGACCACTACTCTAGCCCAGTGTTTCTCAATCGGGGGTCCGCGGACCCCTAGTGGTCCGTGGTGTAATTGCAAGGGGTCCGTGAAAATAAAATATCTTTAAAAAAAGATCCTATGACATTTATAGAAATAGGATTATTTTATTCAAATGTGACTGAGACCTTTATCTACCTAAACTATAAAGGGTAACAGGACTTTTTTCTCTAATTACATCTGTTTCACAAGTGTAATTTATTGTATTTTAATAACAGATCTCGCTCCCGTTTGCATTGTTAAAAGTTACTGCATAAAAATTCTGTTGTTACATATATCTGAAAGTTACTGAATACATATTCTGTTTTATTACATATATCTGAAAGTTACTGCATAAGAATTCTGTTTTGTTAACTATATCTAAGTTACAACTGAAAGCTCTTATTTTTGCCCCAAAGAGTGAATAAATGCTATAATGCAATTTAAAATGCAGTTTCTACTGTTTCTATCAAATTGCAACCCCCCTCCCCCAAGATCAGGTGGAGGGGTCCTCAGGGTAGATCAAAAATACGCAGGGGGTCCAGGACCCCAAAAAGGTTGAGAACCACTGCTCTAGCCTATATATATATTCTTTAATTTAGAAACTTTAAATGGCAAACTTATAAAAACTTTTTTTTTCATTCTCTATGCGTGCGATATATTCTCTTTAGAATAAGAAGGGACCAAGGAGAGGGAAATGCTGGCATAGCGTGATGCATGTTCACCATGTTCACTGTTAGGAGCTGTGGAAGGGGAATTTCCTGTCAGAAAAGGGTGTGCACAAACGGGTTTTTTTCTCTCTATATAATATTCAGTAGAATTAATAATATCAGATGTTGCCTTCCACAGTCATACTTCGTGAAAATGTAAAGATATTGTAGCGAATTCGGGGAACAACACAACCACAGAAACTGCCGCGGCCGGGAAGCGAACCCGTGTCGCCCACACCGCAGGAGACATCGCTAACCGCCCGACTAAAGAGACACACTCTCCAGCCAGCGGCCAGCTTGTCCTGTTATCCATGCACGTTACAGTATTGTACAAACTTGAGGGTAATTTGATGTGTTCCTTTAACAGAATGGAGCGTTTGTGGCGAGATGTCTGGATGACTGTTTCAAACGTGCACTACGAGATTCTTCACAGCCTTGAGGATGAAGGCGTTCTAGATCTGATAGCATCCACCTTTGCCCAGCATGTATTTCTTCCACGTCTGCAGAGGGTTCTCCATGTCTTCAGGTTGCGTTGGGTTCACCCTCTTAAGAACAGAGCAAAGTCTATCTGTGGACAATGGGACTCCTTCAGAATCCCACCGATGCTCCAGACCTGGCTGGCAGAGGTACTGATTAAAGGTTTTTATAAGCAAACATGGTATTGGCTGTTATGGTTTTGGCCAGGGTTCCTATATCATAGAATAACAATACTCACACCATTTAATTTTAAAGATTGTAGACAAGCATTGTGCTTAAAAGATCTTTACAACACTGTAAAGATGCCCTCAAAACTTATACCAGGAAAAAACTGGGACGCACAACTACTACACTAGTAATTAAAATTTGGTAGGAAAATTTAATGGTATTTTTTTTATTTTATGTTATTTATAAAAAGGTGTTTCAAAGTGGTTTCCAATCACCAGCATCAAATAAATGAAAACGATAACAGCTAATTTTATTCAAATTGCAGAGAACTTAAAGAAGCTTACTATCAAGGTGATGCTTAAAACTATTAACGTGCAATATACGTATGCACAGCATATAACTACATTAAATATGAATTATGTATAACGTTGGACCTCTAAATAACCTCTTTTAATAGTAGCTGTTCAAAAGCTTAACAAGGCTTAAATTTCTTTGGCCACATTGGAAAAAAAAAGAAAGAAGAACTGATACTATGCTGATGCAAGTATCAGTTCTATCCACATGTTGATCTACTTAAAATCTGATTGCCTTAATAGTTTTATTTTGTCCCGATTTTTATGACAATTTGTTCATTTGGAAATCTACTATTTATTTATTTATTTTTTTTATGTAGGAAATCAAGGACGCAGATCTTGATTTCAACACTGTCAGTGATCTAGATGCAACCAGTTCTGGAGTGATTCTTCCACAGGGTGAATGTCCACTGTGTGAGCAGGATAGGGCAGGCCTACTGATATTACAAGACCATCTGAAGCCTACAGCTGAGAAATTTATTTAGCTGTATTGAACTAAGTAAATCATGTACCCTGGATGCAGACATTATGTTTCAAGGGTTTAACATCAACAAGTTTACAAATCAATGTGTTTTAAATGCTTATTTGTTGCCACTGAAAACAGGGAAGCTACATGGTAAAAAAAAAAAAGCAACAAAAGAGGTCCAATAATAAAGGTCCAGCCATATACTAGGTGAAAACCTAGTATATGGCTGGACCGCGACTACATTTAAAAAGCAGCCGTTTTGACATCGGTTCCTTGAACAGCTGGGGACATAATAGAAAACTGTTCTCGCTGATTCCTTTTGAAAGAGCAACAGCCAATGGGGAAACTCCAACTCGGCCATCTGACCAATGGGGAAACTCTATCACTCACTCACGGACACCACATGTGTAGGGCTCGCCCCGCTGTTACCCAGCCAGAAATCTCAGGCTGCTTCTCAGTTTTGGGTAGCAAATTGTTGGTGAGACAACATGATGACGATTACCCAGCCATCTACAAATAAGGAAATTAATAAATCTTGTGAAATCCTGTCTCCCCGCCTGCCACCCTGCTGGGATAGGCTCCAGCATCCCCACGACCATCTTGTTGAAAATATGTTTCCAAGCTGTATTTGTCTTTTATTTATAAATGTTCAACAGTACTGCCATTAGATTATACACGTTTTTATGTTTACTTGACTAATTCCTCTTTCCCAATAGGACAAGATCTTGGAACGCAGTATTATTAAAAAATATGTTTCTTTAACCAGTACATGGGAGTAAAAAAGCAGCAGTTGGTGCTGAACATTTATCAAGTATACACTTAGGTTGTAGTATAACCTTGAAAAACAGAGGCAGTTAATGGCAATTGTTTCCACAATGTTAAATTCTTGGCCTAGATGAAAAGACTATTAGAACCGTTTTTGAACTGGTCACAGGACCTTCTGTCTTACAGGTAACACAACAGTCTTGGCACATGCTGACACAACAGGGTAACTCAAATTGTGATGCACTGCACTTATGGTTAAACTTGATTATTACAGCAAAATCCTTCCGAGGGAAGAAGTGGGATGTGACCTTGGGCTGTGATCCAGTGCAGAAACCTTGCAGGTGTGATGGAATATGGGCCATCTTTGTCATCTACATCCCCTGATCTTCAGCTATGAAGAAAAAAGATTAAAAAAAAAACCAAAAAAAAAACCAAGTGTTACATGACAGTTTAAAATTTAGTCTTCCTTTACTGCAATGCAGTTCTTAAATTTAATGAAGTGAATTAGACAGAGGTACTTCTCAGCAACAAAAGAACAACTTATCTAAAAAATTAAATCAAATGTGTGTGTGATTTTATGAGGTTTGGAGACAATTGACTATCTCAGCAAAGCACAATGATTATAAATGGCATTCTGTGTTATTTTATTATTAGCAGTAGGTCTTTCTACATAGAATGGAGATATAGACTGGCCTTTGTTAAAGTTTGCATTAAGAACTAGAGGTTTAGGGGGAAAAATCATTTGTATGTATCATCTACATATCTACTAATACTACTACTACTACTTTTGGCGGCTCCCGTTAGGAGGTGCCACAGCGGATCATCCATTTCCATCTGATCCTGTCCTCTGCATTTTCCTCTGTCACACCAGCCACCTGCATGTCCTCCCTCACCACATCCATAAACCTCCTCTTTGGTCTTCCTCTTTTCCTCTTCCCTGGCAGCTCCACATTCAGCATCCTTCTCCCAATATACCCAGCATCTCTCCTCCACCCATGTCCAAACCATCTCAATCTCGCCTCTCTTGCTTTGTCTCCAAACTGTCCAACCTGAGCTGTCCCTCTAATATACTCATTCCTAATCCTGTCCTTCTTCATCACTCCCAGTGAAGATCTTGACATCTTCATCTCTGCCACCTCCAGCTCCACCTCCAAACCATATAACATAGCTGGTCTCACTACCATCTTGTAAACCTTCCCTTTAACTTTTGCTGGTACCCTTCTGTTAAAAATCACTCCTGACACTCTTCTCCACCCACTCCACACTGACCGCACTCTCTTCTTCTCTCTTTTGCACTATTCATTACTTTGAACAGTTGAATCTTTGGTTAGCTACACTTTTAACAAAAGTATGACATCATTCATAAGCGTTATGAGTCTATATAAGAATGCAAATGTGTTTGTTTTTGTTTCACCTGTGAGAAATTCTTTTCAGAGAGCACCTGTGTCCACGCCTGCCTTCCCAAAGAAGGTCACTTTCAGAGTAGCAGCGGGTCCTTTTCTTTTTCTTTTTTTTTTTGCCGCTGCCACTGCAGAAGGGCTTTCTCCAGAATGTTTGTTCTTAAGATTTGGATGTTGAACCATTTCTCTGTGTCAACTCTTTGACAAACGGTGTCCAATACATCATCAACACTGCCAAACAAAACTCACAATTAACGGATGTAAACTACTAATGTTGACTACAAAAGCTCTGTAGAATGGAGATCCCTGTAGGATGTATTTACCATTTGATCTGCTCCTGTCCATCGTCCTGGCTCATGGCAGTGGTCTCAGCCATCCTAAGGTCTCCTCTAAAAAAAAAATACGAGGGAGACATATATTGGTACTAACAGAAAAAACAAGTACCATAAGGAACATGTAAATTTAACATCAACATAAATGTCCCCTATCTCAACTGCCCTTCTCCACACATGCTAGCATGTATATCCAGGAACTGTGGTGTGAATTTCGGAGCCTCCTGATGGAGATAGAACTATTTTAACAGTTTGAATATTAGCAACTGCCCCATACAAATAAGTTAATGTAAGAATTTCACAATGCAATACAATAACATTAAGTACGGTATCTCTTCTACAGATGTCAGTGTCACAGCGTACGGGGGAGGGGGGGGACTGTCACAGAAACTATCTGGACCTCACTTTAACATGTCAAAGATATTACAAATGACCCACACGTATTCTATGTTGTAACTCACTGAACAATCGAAATTCAAAACAAGTTGCACTTGCACAATGCAACATCACATATTTCATAGCCACACTTACCTGAGTATCTTCTGCTTCCGCCTGAGACTCCAGGCACTCCCGAACGTGAAGGGCCAAAATCTGCAAGGGAAAATCACTTTGAATGCTTGGCAATGTGCTTTTGGCATACTTCAGAATTCAATGGCATCTGGAGGTAATGGAGTTAGGTCAAACTCACGTTGCAAAGGCACAATATATGGGGTGTTTTTCCCTGCCCCTGTAATGCTGCGAATTAGGGTCCCGGTGTATCCCTCAGAATCAGGAGGAATCATAATCAGTCTTCTTTTACCCTGACCACCTGTAAATTCAACATTGTTTGGATAACTTCAGTTGTGTTTGTCTGGGCGAGTTATTTTAATTATAATGGATGTTATATTACACATTTTCTCCACCTGCAGCCTTGTAGAGTAGCTATCCTTCCGTAAGCCCCTGCATCTTAGGATACTCATTTTGTGGTAGTCTGAATAACTAAGTGAACAGTAACATAGGGACTAGGTGATGTGTGCTTGAAGAAAACTAAACACTTAGGTGCAATTTGTAACTAGTCTGTTTCCTTAATGCAATGCCTCTTCATAGCTCATATCCCTGGACATGGTGAGATGTCTTTTTTCAAGTCCTGCCTGGGCAAGTTCAAACTCTTCAATTGAGGTTGGGGTTGTCTCTGAATTCATGTTTAACAGGTACGCATAGAAACTAAAACACCTCCATGTTTTTTTAGATGCTGTGTCACAAGTATTTAGACTCTAGCTTTCGCTTCCCAAGGTTTCTTTTTCCTTGTGAAAACCCCAGGGATGTGTATCATCTAATGGGGGGTACACGTGATATTTATTAGATGTTATATTTTTATATTTTAACTGTCTGCTCTTCCAACTGTACTCCAGCACCATTCCACTACATGATATACATAAAGTACCCCATTGGATTGGTAAGCTTGTTATTTTTGGGGGGGGGGGGGGGTTCTGGGTTCCCCCCCTTTTTCTCCCCAGTTGTATCCGGCCAATTACCCCACTCTTCCAAGCCATCCCGGTCGCTGCTCCACCCCCCTCTGCTGATCCGGGGAGGGCTGCAGACTACCACATGCCTCCTCCGATACACGTGGAATCGCCAGCTGCTTCCTTTCACCTGACAGTGAGGAGTTTCACCAGGGGAACGTAGCGCGTGGGAGGATCACGCTACTCCCCCCAGTACCCCCTTCCCCCGAACAGCACCCCGACTGACCAGAGGAGGCGCTAGTGCAGCGACCAGGACACATACCCACATCTGGCTTCCCACCCGCAGACATGGCCAATTGTGTCTGTAGGGACATCCAACCAAGCCGGAGGTAACAAAGGGGTTCGAACCGCCGATCCCCGTGTTGCTAGGCAACGGAATAGACAGCTACGCCACCCAAACGCCCTCTTGTTATATTTTAAATGTATGCTTTTTCAACAGTGCCCTGGCCCTTAAAGTCTTTGCTTTTTCAAAACAAGCCCCAACCCCTACCCCATTGGTTGTAATGTTTCTGATGTTATTTTTCAAAAATTTTCAAATGTTTTCTATCCTCCCATTGGTTGCTGTGCACCATAACTAGGGGCGAGATGTGGGGCAACGTAGTATATAGACGGGTTTCCTGTTTACAAACATTACTGGGTGTGTGCGCAGCCAGGGGGCAAAACCGCTTTGGTAGCTCTCAAAACTTTATAATCAACAGTTGTAATCAACGTAGATTTCGCATTGTTTGTAAGTTCTTGTTCAGAGATGGATCTGTCTGTTTGTTTGTCTTTCATTTGGATATTAATATCATTTGCAAAATGTTAGCTAGCAATAGTTAGACTATCTAGCGCTAGTTATCAGTCTCTGAATGAAATTATCCCCACTAAGTTAATCAAATATTTTTTTTGCTAAAAAGAGCCAGCCGAATCACAGAAACCTTTATGGGTTGCTGACATTATGAATTTTGCTCATCTGTATATTAATATAATTTCCTTCGATTCCTTGCAAAGGCATGTGACCCCTTTGGAATGGTGAACATTTTCCACCCATTCTTTTGGCAGTTTGTGCAGTTTATTGCACAACAACCGCACGTCATCTCTGCTGTATCTGAGCTCTATCGTGGTTAAAATCTCTGCGCTGTAGCTGCTTTCTGCCCCCTAGTTGCGCACGCATCTCTGTGATGACGTTGCACGGAAACCCTCCTATATTGGCTGTGTATTTTTTCGTTGTTGTTTAACCACATTAGCAGCTGATGAGTGTGTGACGCACGAAACAAGCTTGTTCTGCTATGTATTAAAGTTTTTTTCCTACGTCTATCTTAATATACACTCACCGGCCACTTTATTAGACACACCTGTCCAACTGCTCATTAACGCAAATTTCTAATCAGCCAATCACATGGCAGCAACTCAATGCATTTAGGCATGTAGACATGGTCAAGACGATCTGCTGCAGTTCAAACCAAGCATCAGAATGGGGAAGAAAGGTGATTTAAGTGACTTTGAACGTGGCATGGTTGTTGGTGCCAGACGGGCTGGTCTGAGTATTTCAGAAACTGCTGATCTACTGGGATTTTCACGCACAACCATCTCTAGGGTTTACAGAGAATGGTCCGAAAAAGAGAAAATATCCAGTGAGCGGCAGTTCTGTGGGCGAAAATGCCTTGTTGATGCCAGAGGTCAGAGGAGAATGGCCAGACTGGTTCGAGCTGATAGAAAGGCAACAGTAACTCAAATAACCACTCATTACAACCGAGGTATGCAGAAGAGCATCTCTGAACGCACAACATGTCGAACCTTGAGGCAGATGGGCTACAGCAGCAGAAGACCACACCGGGTGCCACTCCTGTCAGCTAAGAACAGGAAACTGAGGCTACAATTCGCACAGGCTCACCAAAATTGGACAATAGAAGATTGGAAAAACGTTGCCTGGTGTGATGAGTCTCGATTTCTGCTGCGACATTCGGATGGTAGGGTCAGAATTTGGCGTCAACAACATGAAAGCATGGATCCATCCTGCCTTGTATCAACGGTTCAGGCTGGTGGTGGTGGTGTAATGGTGTGGGGGATATTTTCTTGGCACACTTTGGGCCCCTTAGTACCAATTGAGCATCGTGTCAACGCCACAGCCTACCTGAGTATTGTTGCTGACCATGTCCATCCCTTTTATGACCACAGTGTTCCCATCTTCTGATGGCTACTTCCAGCAGGATAACGCGCCATGTCATAAAGCTCGAATCATCTCAGACTGGTTTCTTGAACATGACAATGAGTTCACTGTACTCAAATGGCCTCCACAGTCACCAGATCTCAATCCAATAGAGCACCTTTGGGATGTGGTGGACCGGGAGATTCGCATCATGGATGTGCAGCCGACAAATCTGCAGCAACTGCGTGATGCTATTATGTCAATATGGACCAAACTCTCTGAGGAATGTTTCCAGTACCTTGTTGAATCTATGCCACGAAGGATTAAGGCAGTTCTGAAGGCAAAAGGGGGTCCGACCCGGTACTAGCAAGGTGTACCTAGTAAAGTGGCCGGTGAGTGTATATAGTAGCGAATTCGGGGGGGGGGGCAACCACAGTAACTGCCGCGGCAGAGACGCGAACCCGTATCGCCCGCACCGCAGGAGATATCGCTAACCGCTCGACTAAAGAGTCAGTCAGACCCGTCAATCAGCGGCCAACGTGTCTACATATCCATGCACGTTACAATATATATATTGTAGCGAATCCGGGGGGACAACGCAACCACAGTAACTGCCGCGGCCGGGAAGCGAACCCGTATCGCCCGCACCGCAGGAGGCATCGCTAACCGCTCGACTAAAGGTTCAGACCCGCAAGCAAGCGGCCAGCGTGTCTTCTTATCCATGCACGTTACACTACTCCCCCCTCCTTCTTCTGGAAGCGCGTCCCTGCGCTTAAGCATATCAGCTTCTTCACGCCTCAGGGCGCATACGCTTCCGACGGCCTTACGGTCGCTCCATCCCACTTCTGACACCAATGTAGCGAATTCGGGGGACAACGCAACCACAGGAACTGCCGCGGCCGGGAAGCGAACCCGTATCGCCCGCACCGCAGGAGGCATCGCTAACCGCTAGACTAAAGGGTCAGACCCGCGAGCCAGCGCGCCAGCGCACCAGCGTGTCTTCTTATCCATGCACGTTACAATATATATACACACGTTTGTTTAAAACATGATCGTAAACATACATATAAAACATTAACTAGTCAAATTATCTTTAAATAAACACGACCACTTCCAAGTAGGTCTAGAAGCCACGCCCTCTTTACATAAATCTCTTCGATCAAGATGGCGGATAAACTGATCACGTCTCGGTTGCTACTATGCACCCTAAGTACCGACGCCGGGTCCGGTGGGACTTCAACCTCAACCACGGCACTTACTCTCCGTCGCTGATCCATGATCAAGAGTTAAGATCGCAAAATAACTTTTATATGGCTTTTTAGTAGTGATGTGTTGGTCGTGAACGAGTCGGCTCCGGCTCCTTTAAGTTTTTTTTTTTTTTTGTAAATTAATAATACGATGACCCTATAATATACTCGTTAAATACGATCCAGAGACGTTTCACATCGGTAATAACATTAAGAGCCAAGATTGGCGAGACTTATATGTTGCACTGGTTGCCAACATACAAAACAAAGTTCAATATAAATCAAACGTTCAATACACATGTATAATAGTGTTTAATTTTTTTTACATTATTTATAATACATCATTTATCAAATATAACATTTGCCTCTTATTGCAGAGCTGAGCCAAATGCTCTTGCTCACTAAAAAGAGTCGGAATTCCCATCACTATAATTTAGCGGGCTTCTATTGGGTCTAGCAAACTTGCTAGCAGCGCTGGTGTAACCAAACTTGCTTCGTGTGACGTGCTCGAGCCCGCGCGAGGAAAGCAAAGCAGGTTTTCTGGCGTGATTTTTTTTGTACCCGTTTTCCGAGAACTCTGTCTCTGATTGGCTAGTACTCGTTGAGAGTGAGTTCACCTGGATTCCGGGAAGACCCGCCCCTACTCTATCTCTGATTGGCTAACCCTATCCCTAACCACACCCTAACCCTAACTAACCTAATCAACGGAGGCAACGAGTACCAGCCAATCAGAGGCAGAGTTCCCGGAAAACGGGTAGGAAAAAAATTGCTGCGGTTTTCTCTTCGCGTTTGGTTAAAACGCACAGTAATCTGTGCAGCCGCAGCCACTGTCAAATTATAGTCGACATTCTGGAAAACACACTTTAAAGGTAAAAACTTGAGCTGGGCACTGTAAGGAGTGTAAAATTTACTAACACTAGCTAATTGCATAAAGCTAGCTAATGCTAGCCCTATGCTTAATTTCCAGCTTTGGGAAATTCCCCACCTATATATGTATTTTGCCTTTATGTATGCCCCTATGGTACAAAAATTACCAACCATTAATTTAGGGTAATTTCTCAAGAGTAAAAAGATAGCAAACATTCTTTACCTGCGCTCTGGCGCCAGCAGGTTGTCCTGGTGGGGCGGACGCCATTGCAAGCGGATATTATGCTGCGTTCACAGTCGTAGAAGTGGGAAACGTCCATCCTTAAAAGTGTGGCTGTTGAACTCCATAATCATCTTCTTGTCGGTTTTTATTGGTGGTTGGCATCCGAAATGTTGCATTACCGCCAAATTGCACAAGCTGGCAAAGTTTATTACTCTTATATAGCGATTGGTGTCAAATATGGTAAAAAAAACAGCTTGCTAAACGGAACTTTGTCACTGGCGTCAGTTTTTTTTTCAACAGCCAGTAACGTGAATATGGTGTAGCGGAGTCGTACTTATCGGCGTTCCTACGTTTCCCGAAAGCAACGTGACTGAGGAAGGTCCTCAGTCTTATTTGACCTCGTTTATACTTGGTTTTAAAATTAGTTTTTAGGGGTTTTTTTGCGATCGGATCACAAGTGGACAGCGCTAAATACAAGTGTAAACGACCACCAATACGTTTTGTGAATTACTCAAACCACTTGCCGAGGTGGTCCGGGACGCATTTAACCACATTGTAGTGTAAACGCTAATGCGTCCCCGAAAAGGACGTAACAGGAACTCTTATCATCCTTCTTTTTCGGAGTAACGAAATCTGATCACAAGTGGTCAGCAGGACGCATTTGGAGACGCATGAGAGACACAGGTGTAAACGGTGACGTGTCTCGCTGTCCACTTGTGATCCGATCGCCCAAAACGCATTTTAAAACCAAGTGTAAACAGGGTCTTTGTTAGGCTGTCACTCATGATTCCGCGCCCCTCTCAGTTGATGCCACGCCCCCCACGCCAGATCAAGGCCGAAAGTCTGAAACTGAAAAAATACGATCCATCCAAAGTGAAAAGATCTGAAAGTGGGGGAAAAAAAGATCTGAAACCAAAAAAAAAAGAGTTGAAACTGTAAAAAATAAGATCTGAATCTGAAAACATTAAATCTGCTACTGAAAAAACACCTCAAATATCAAAATATACGAAAGTGAAAAAATGAAAAATATTTTATTCAAAAGAATTCCAGAAATGAATCAAAATTATATTTAACTTAAAAAGACTTTTCCTAAACTTATTTTTATTTTGAATACATTGCTGTATTTTTCAAAGTTAAAGATCAAAATTTTAGGTTTCAGTTTCAAATTTTAGTTCTTCAATTACATTTTTTTTTAAATTGTCAAACCTATTGGCCAGGATTTAGCACCATAGGAATCTACGTGACTTTAGACAATTTGGGGGCACAAACCAAGGGAGGCATTGGCCCTTTTATGATTGGTCACTTTCAACGTGATCCACCCACACGGACCTCCTTGGCCGACTGCTTCTGTTAAGGAAGTTTGGAGTGTTTTTTTGTTTGTTGTTGTTTTATTTTTTGCAGAGTGGCAGGGGACTGAATTAATTGACTTATATTCATTATCTAAAACCTTTTCCTAACCCCCCCCCCCCCATTATCCCACTCTTCCAAGCCGTCCCGGTCGCTGCTCCACCCCCTCTGCCGATCCGGGGAGGGCTGTAGACTACCACATGCCTCCTCTGATACATGTGGAGTCGCCAGCTGCTTCTTTTCACCTGACAGTGAGGCGTTTCACTAGGGGGACGTAGCACGTGGGATCACACTATTCCCTCCAGCTGCCCTCCCCCCTGAGCAGGCACCCCGACCGACCAGAGGAGGCGCTAGTGCAGCGACCAGGGCACATACCCACATTTGGCTTCCCACCCGCAGACACGGCCAATTGTGTCTGTAGGGACGCCCAACCAAGCAGAAGTAAAACGGAGATTCGAACAAAGATCCCCGTGTTGGTAGGCAACGGAATAGACTGCTGTGCTACCCGGACGCCCCATCTTTCCCCTAATCTTAACCATCACCAGAATTGAGGGCAGGGGGGGAAAATTACCACCAATGAAAAGCACTTTTTATCATGCTATTGACATATGACATAGGTCTGACGCCACGCCACACAACCTCTCCCACTCACCCCGCATTGCTGGTATGACTGGTGGCTGCTGGGAGAGAAGAAAGGCAGACATACGTGTGCACGTGCATAGGCATTCACGTATCAGTGACATCCCACAGCGGATCCGCCAGGCCCCATGATGGCCTGGCGGCCTGTCCAGGGTGTCTCCCCGCCTGCCGCCCAGTGATGACTGCTGAGATAGACTCCAGCATCCCCGCGACCCTGAGAGCAGGATAAACGGTTTGGATAATGGATGGATGGATCCCACAGCGGTGCCTGGAAAGTTCACACTGCGAGGTGAGGCGGTTATCTACCGTCCAGACTAAATGTGTCATACCACACAGACAGACACACACACCACTACACAGAATAATGTGCCAAAAGTATGGAGTAAAATTCTAAACATGAGTTAGGGCTCATAAGTAGGTCGCTTGAAGATTAATCATTTATATTAATATAAACTCACCGCCAAAGGGGAGGTCAACAGTCATAAACTTATCCGCCCTGCTGGGAGGACAGTGCTGGGTGATAAGGAAAATATTAGCTTGATAATCAGGAAATTTTACACAATATCGCTACTTATCATATCTGCTTACATGTGTGAAAATACCATCCAAGTGACTTTTTTATGCATGCTCAATAATCCAGGTAAGGAAGTCACAGAAGGTTGGATCAGTTCATTTGGACACAACGTTTATTGAGAGAAATGTGTCATCATCATCCATTAAGTGACTGTAGAGGACGTGTTTTCTAGAATTGCTGTTCCTAGGAATGGAATCTACGGTGATGACTGTTGAGTCATCGATGCGTAGGGGGGAGCAGGTGGGGGGACTTCCATGAAAGCTAAAATCATCTCCTCTGTCTTCAGAGCTTCCAGCTGAAGTTTGTCAAGGCTGCTCCACCTCCTGTTTGTCTCTTCAGTCTCAACTGACTGCAGGTATCCCCCCACCCTAATAAATGATACAGTGGCATAACGACCGAAACCAATGACAGGTTTCATATGCATTAACGAGAGTTACAATGGCCATGTGTACTATTCACAGAGGATACCCCAGAAGTTGGTCCACCCCCAAGGATCGGGTACCCCGACACAAACAGAGCAAGATAGTGCACGCGATGAAGTGCCAGGAGGCTTGCCGTGATTTGTACATCGGGAAAACTAAACAGACGCTGGCCGAGAGGATGACACAACCAACACAGGAGAGCTAACACGTCAGACTAGGACTCCACAGTCTACACCATCTACAGGCCAGTCGCCACTCTTTCAGGGATGAGGATGTGCACATCCTTGATAGGGAGGAACGCTGGTTTGAACGGGGAGTCAAAGAGGTCATCTATGTGAAGAGGGAACGACCATCGCTGAACCGGAGGGGGGGGCTAAGAGTACATGTGTCGCCATCTTACAATGCTGTGATTGCAAACATGGCCATTGTAACTCGTTAAAGGTCATGAAAATTTGCTAATGAAACTGATCGTTGGTTCCCCACCCCCTTTTCTCCCCAATTGTACTTGGCCAATTACCCCATTCTTCAGAGCCGTCCCGCTCGCTGCTCCACCTCCTCTGCCAATCCAGGGAGGGCTGCAGACTACCACATGCCTCCTCTGATACATGTGGAGTCGCCAGTCGCTTCTTTTCACCTGACATTGAGGAGTTTCACCAGGGGGGCATAGTGTGTGGGAGGATCACGCTATTCCCCCCAGTTCCCCCTCCCCCTGAACAGACACCCCAACCAACCAGAGGAGGCGCTAGTGCAGCGACCGGGACAAAATACCCACAGCCGCAGACACGGCCAATTGTGTCTGTAGGGACGCCCAACCCAGCCGAAGGTAACACGGGGATTCGAACAGGCAATCCCCGTGTTAGTAGGCAACGGAATAGACCACCTGGACACCCGGATGCCCTAGCCGATCGTTGTTTTTGGTGGTTAAGCCACTGTATTGTTTATAAGGGTGGGGGCACCTGCAGTCAGTTGAGACTGAAGAGGTCACATAGATGATGGTTAAATGTTTGTCTCTCAGTAAGCGTTGTGTCCAGATGAACTGATTCACCTCTCTGGGACCATCCATCCACCAGAGGTTCCTCACATTCAACTGTATGGTAATGTGAAGTCTAATATCAAACCAAGACTAGTTTTCAAATAATACTCCCCTTAAATATGTCCGACCTGATTTTGTGGAAAATGTTCAGGTAATATGTTCTCATTATCATTAATTTGTATTATAAGACAATATTCTAATTTCATCCCGATACGAAACAACTGAAAAACACTAAACAATACTGTTGTGTTACCCAGTGTGAGAGGGAGGCTGGTGCCTGCACTCGTACCTGTAAATGTTGTGTGTTAGTCTTATATTTTAGACAGGAAGGATCATAATGTCTTATTTCTATGACACTACTTTGTTATTAAAGCCTCAGATCTGTGCTGTATGTGTTGGTGTGTGGATTCACATCCTCTGCACCACAGAGGAGTGTCGACGTCATGGGTGTCTATCTGCTCACACACACTTCCTGTAGGCCGGTCCAAACCACCACGGATCGCACAAGACTCCTCCCACCGCCAGCTAGTTACAACTGTCTTTCTCTGTATCTGTCTGTCTATCTGTCTGTGTATCTGTCTGCCTACCTGCCTATGTCTGCCTGCCTGTCTGTCTGTGTCTGCCTGCCTGTCTGTCTGTCTCTGTCTGCCTGCCTGTCTGTCTGTCTGTCTGCTTTTCTGTGTATCTGTCTGTCTGCTTGCCTGCCTGCCTGCCTGTCTGTCTCACTGTCTGTGTATCTGTCTGTCTGCTTGCCTGTCGTCACTGTGAGCTTTTATGAACAACAAGAATCTGGATTGTGGACAGAATTATTTTCTTTTGCTTTTGTTTGTTTTTTCCCATCAATCGCTTCACTGGTCTGTACATCTTTAAACTCATCTAGTCTGGTCTGGTCTGGTCTGTACATCTTTAAACTCATCTAGTCTGGTCTGTTCTGTTCTGTACATCTTTAAACTCATCTAGTCTGGTCTGGTCTGGTCTGTACATCTTTAAACTCATCTACTCTGGTCTGGTCTGGTCTGTAAATCTTTAAACTCATCTAGTCTGGTCTGGTCTGGTCTGTACATCTTTAAACTCATCTAGTCTGGTCTGGTCTGTACATCTTTAAACTCATCTAGTCTGGGCTGGTCTGGTCTGGTCTGTACCTTTTTAAACTAATCTACTCTGGTCTGGTCTGGTCTGTACATCTTTAAACTCCTCAGATGAACATCTCATTTTTAGATCAACTTTAATCTGCATATTACTGATGAACTATATGACAAACCTGAAATATTCAATAAAATCACATTTCATGTTAAACTAAAAGTTCAGTTAGATCGGCCAGACCGACTGCTCACAAACTGAAAGTGGACTGGGAGGACAAACGGCTTCAGAAACATGGTGGCTGTTTACTGCAACCAGCTTCTCAGCGTTCAGATGAAGGACGAAGTCACTTACAGTGCCTTGCAAAAGTATTCAACCCCCTTGACAGTCACCACTAATTTCTGGATTATAACAGATACTCACATATCTGTACCTGAGCAATATTATTTTTGTGAACCCATAAGCTCTAACAGCATGTTCCCAATGCCAAAATAAGTGGCTTTGGGAACATGGAGACAACTGACTATCTCAGTCAGTTGTTTCCATGTTCTTATGGACACAACTGACTGTTACTGCCCCCTGAATTTTTAGCAAATTCAGGGGGCTGTTACTGCCCCCTGAATTTGCTGACTTTTTGTAAATAAATGAAAAGCTAAAATATAGTGCTTGAACAAGTATTCAACCCCCACATGTCAATACTTTATAGAGTACCCTTTTGCTGCAGTAACAGCCATGACTCTTTTGGGGTAAGTATGTACAAGCATTGCACATTCTTCTGGAGTATTTTTTGCTCATTCTTCTTGGCAGAATTTGTACAGGTCTTGCAGGTTGGTGGGACGGCGCCTCTGGACTGCGATTTTCAATGGGGTTGAGATCCGGACTTTGACTTGGCCACTCCAAAACGCTCACGTTTTTGTTGATGAGTCATGCCATTGTTGCTTTAGCCTTGTGCTTAGGATCATTGTCCAGCTGGTAGGTGAACCTTCTCCCAAGCTTCTGTTTTATGGCACCAATGTAGCAAATTCAGGGGGCAGCCGGGACGGGAACCCAGGTCTCCCGCACCATGGGTGACTGCGTTAACCAGTTGACTGAAAGGTCCGACCTGTTAGCCAACCGGCTAGCAAGTCTAGTCATTCGTGATCATTACCCTAACCCCTCCTTTGGGAAGCATGTCCCCGTTCTTCAGCATACCAGCTCCCTCATGCCTCTGGGCGCACACGCTTCCGATGGCCTCACAATCTCACCATCCCACTTCTGACACCAATGTAGCGAATTCAGGGGGCAGCCAGGAATCTGCTGCAGCCAGCAATCCACTGCAGCTGGGATGCGAACCCAGGTCACCCGCACCATGGGTGACTGTGCTAACGAGTCAACTAAAGGGTCCAACCTGTTAGCCAACTAGCTAGCAAGTCTAATCATTCATGATCGTTATACTACCCCCGTCAGGTTTGCCTCCAATAATTCCCTGTATTTAGCTCCATCCATTCTTCCCTCAATTTGAACAAGGTTCCCAGTACCCGCAGATAGCATTATGCTGCCGCTGCCATGCTTCACTTTAGGAAGGGTGTTTTTTGGGGCATGAGCAGTGTTAGGTTTGTGCCACACAACGCTTTGAGTTTTGGCCGAGAAGCTCAACTTTCGTCTCCTCTGACCACAAAACCTTTACCCACATCCTAACTGGGTCTCTCTCTTGCTTGGTAGCAAACCCCAAGCGTGCTTTTATACGCATAGTTTTGAGCAACGGCTTCTTTCTTGCCTCCCTCCCATACAGGCCAGATTTATGGAGAGCCTGTGATATGGTTGACTGACTCATGCACATTTACTCCAGTTTCAGCCACTGACCTCTGGAGCTCCTTCAAAGTGATTGCAGGATCATCTGTGGCGTTCCTCACCAGCCCACATCTTGCTCAGACACTTAGCTTTGAGGGACGGCCTGTCCTACAAAGCATCTGGGTGGTGTGATACAGCTTCCACTTTCTGACAATGGATCCAACAGTGTTCTGTGGGACATCCAAACACTTGGGTATTGTTTTGTATCCCTTTCCCTCCTTCTGCATTTTAATCACTTTGTCTCTACTTTCAATATTATGCTCCTTTGTCTTCTTTTTCTGATGGAGTTCACGCCTGGCTAATGAACTTTACAGAGTACTTTTTATACCCATAACCGAGACCGTTACTTTAATATCTTACAGGTGCATCCTAATTTTGTCCAATTGTGTTTAACCTGAGTTTGTTTTAGGAATAATTTGTCATTTGTGTAAACTCGGAGCTTTCAGAGCACAAGGGGTTGATTACTTATGCAAGCACTATATTTTAGTTTTTAATTTATTAATAAAAAGTCAGCAAAACATAACTTATCTTGGCTTTGGAAACATGCTGTTAGAGTTATGTTTCCTTTATTAATCCTCTTGGGGAAATTCATTTACTGCAGATTAACCCATCCTAGCTATGACCTGTGTAGCTAGGAGCAGTGGGCTGCCACCTTCATGCTGCGCCCGGGGACGAACTCCAGTTCTTTTCCCATTGCCTTGGTCAGGGGCACAGACAGGAGTATTAACCCTAACATGCATGTTTCTTTCTCTTTTTCGCCCCCCCTTCCTCCCCAGTTGTATCCAGCCAATTACCACACTCTTCCAACCCGTCCCAGTCACGTTGCTCCACCCCCTCTGCCGATCGGTGGAGGGCTGTGAACTACCACATGCCTCCTCCGATACACGTGGAATCGCCAGCTGCTTCCTTTCACCTGACAGTGAGGAGTTTCATCAGGGGGATGTAGCGCGTGGGAGGATCACACTATTCCCACCAGTTTCCCCCCACCCCCGAACAGGCTCCCTGACCGACCAGAGGAGGCACTAGTGCAGCGACCAGGACACATACCCACATCCGGCTTCCCACCCGCAAACACGGCCAATTGTGTCTGTAGAGACGCCCGACCAAGCCGGAGGTAACATGAGGATTCGAACCGGCGATCCCTGTGTTGGTAGGCAATGCAGTAGGCCGCTATGCTACCTGGACGCCCCCCATGCATGTTTCCTTTGATGGTGGGGAAACCGGAGCACCCGAGAAAACCAACCGCAGTCACAGGGAGAACATGCATACTCCAAACAGAGGACGACGTGGGATGAGCCCCAACGTTGGACAACCCCGGGGTTCAAACCCAGGACCTTCTTGCTGTGAGGCGACAACGCTAACCACTGGGCCACCGTGCTGCCTGAGCTTATGGGTTCACAAAAATAATACTGTTCAGGGACAGATGTGTGATTATCTTTTATAATCCAGAAATCAGTGATGATGTTCAAGGGGGTTGAACACTTTTGCAAGGCACTGCAAATGCCAAAATCCCTGCAGAGGAAGAGACACCAACGTAGAGGAAGAGAAAAGCCAATTACCTCGTCCCACATGTTGGACTGTTCTGATTTTATTGCAAAAAGGATGCCAACCTGTATCCCATCCCGTGTTTAATCCTCAGCTATGTTTACGTCATGTTTCTGGTGGTTGTGTCGCCATCCAAAACTGGACAGCCCGCTACAACCGTTTATAACACAATCACAAAATATCGTTTTCATCTCTTGTAGTGTTATACCTTTAACCACATTCATTACTCAATAAGACCACAAACCATACATTTCTTTTAGGAAGTTATGGTCTGTTGGCCTCATTTACCCAAAATTATACTACTTGATTTTTGAGTAAAATAAGCATGATTTGAGTATTACTTTGACTGTATTAATGACCAGGAGACATGTTGACTGCTACCACAGATGGGTATGTGTCCACGTTTATTCTAGAAAGCACCGTTGTATTGGTGATCTGTTGTTTCTGGTCAAAGCTGATGAGTATGGCTTCATTCACACAGAGAAGTCCACACTGAACATCTGTTTCAATCAATCTATACCTCTGGAAGTCTGCTGTCTGTACCCAGAACAGAGGAAGCTGACTGTAGCACCACCTGTCAGCAGTGGCGGCTGGTGCTAAAAATTTGGGGGGGGGGACAATTTACCTTGGCACAGCACACCTGACAGCTGCTTTAATGTCCACAGTCACAGAGTTATTAAGAAGGACAATGTAGCCTATAGATTTTATCAGGGTTCGTAGACGGTGGATGATTGACAGTTGAGACGAGGCGTGGTGGTGGGTGTGAACATGATTGACAGCCGCGAGAATTGTCCAATCACATTAGATCAAAAACATTAAAACAATACCAATTCACTGCCAGTAAAAGTGGGCGTGTCTGGGGCGCACATAACTGCGCCCCCTGGAAAATCTGAAGAAACCAATTAGACAGCAGCCTCAGGTCTCCTGCTCGCCACAAGTTTGAGGGCTTACATAAGGTATCGTTTGGCCGGCACCCCTCACCCAGGTAGTATACACTACCGTTCAAAAGTTTGGGATCACCCAAACAATTTTGTGTTTTCCATGAAAAGTCACACTTATTCACCACCATATGTTGTGAAATGAATAGAAAATAGAGTCAAGACATTGACAAGGTTAGAAATAATGATTTGTATTTGAAATAAGATTTTTTTTACATCAAACTTTGCTTTCGTCAAAGAATCCTCCATTTGCAGCAATTACAGCATTGCAGACCTTTGGCATTCTAGCTGTTAATTTGTTGAGGTAATCTGGAGAAATTGCACCCCACGCTTCCAGAAGCAGCTCCCACAAGTTGGATTGGTTGGATGGGCACTTCTTTGAGCAGATTGAGTTTCTGGAGCATCACATTTGTGGGGTCAATTAAACGCTCAAAATGGCCAGAAAAAGAGAACTTTCATCTGAAACTCGACAGTCTATTCTTGTTCTTAGAAATGAAGGCTATTCCATGCGAGAAATTGCTAAGAAATTGAAGATTTCCTACACCGGTGTGTACTACTCCCTTCAGAGGACAGCACAAACAGGCTCTAACCAGAGTAGAAAAAGAAGTGGGAGGCCGCGTTGCACAACTGAGCAAGAAGATAAGTACATTAGAGTCTCTAGTTTGAGAAACAGACGCCTCACAGGTCCCCAACTGGCATCTTCATTAAATAGTACCTGTTAGAGCCTGTTTGTGCTGTCCTCTGAAGGGAGTAGTACACACCGGTGTAGGAAATCTTCAATTTCTTAGCAATTTCTCGCATGGAATAGCCTTCATTTCTAAGAACAAGAATAGACTGTCGAGTTTCAGATGAAAGTTCTCTTTTTCTGGCCATTTTGAGCGTTTAATTGACCCCACAAATGTGATGCTCCAGAAACTCAATCTGCTCAAAGAAGTGCCCATCCAACCAATCCAACTTGTGGGAGCTGCTTCTGGAAGCGTGGGGTGCAATTTCTCCAGATTACCTCAACAAATTAACAGCTAGAATGCCAAAGGTCTGCAATGCTGTAATTGCTGCAAATGGAGGATTCTTTGACGAAAGCAAAGTTTGATGTAAAAAAAATCTTATTTCAAATACAAATCATTATTTCTAACCTTGTCAATGTCTTGACTCTATTTTCTATTCATTTCACAACATATGGTGGTGAATAAGTGTGACTTTTCATGGAAAACACAAAATTGTTTGGGTGATCCCAAACTTTTGAACGGTAGTGTATGTATTCAGACACAATCAACCAAATACCACGTGGAACCAATATTTAATGCTGCTGACAGGCGCTCGCAGACTGAAAACACTTTTACTTCATAATTATTTGCATTATACAACTAAATTATATTTAACATGTTTAAGTAGATTTTCCTCTCTTGATATTTGAAGTGGGCGACACCCCAGCACCCTGTACTGGCCAGCCACCACTGGCTGTCAGTGGCTCATCCCACACACCCTGACAACTCCTGTCCTGCATCTGAGCTGCAGACCAGCCTCTCTGATCCAGCACAGGCCGGAACACTTCCAGGTCTGCCTTCATGCATTAACGGTCCTCACACGACTGCCACACTTATTCTTTGCATTGCCCAGCTCATCTGTACTTCATGTTCTACTACTAGTGCCACTCATGGTACCTGTTGTGTGTTTAACTACACATGACATGACATGTGCTATTGCTACTACATGATTACCACTTAGTAGTACAAGATGCCTGTATGCTGACATGAAAACATGTCTGTTATCCGCTGAGTCTCTTGTAAACTGCTTTGGGTTAGAGTGTCTGCTAAACGAGAAAAGGTAAATTCACACACTCGTCCCCCACACAGGTAGAAAGACAATTATACTGACAAAGCTGTATTTCAGTGGATGTGTGACTACATCTACTCTGCTGTGTGTGCACCGCCACACTTGACATCCATCCATCCATCCAACCATCCGTTATCCAAACCGCTTATCCTGCTGTCAGGATCGCGGGGATGCTGGAGCCTATCCCAGCAGTCACTGGGCGGCAGGCGGGGAGACGGGGAGACAAGATTTCAAAATGACACCAGGCCATTACAGGGCCAACACACACGGACAATCTAGTACGGCCGATTCACCTGCCCTGCATGTCTTTGGACTGTGGGAGGAAACCGGAGCCCCCGGAGGAAACCCACACAGACACGGGGAGAACATGCAAACTCCACACAGAGGATGACCCAGGATGACCCCCAAGGTTGGACTACCCTGGGGCTCGAACCCAGGACCTTCTTACTGTGAGGCAACTGCGTTAACCAGTGCGCCACCGTGCCGCCCAAGAAGAGAGTGGCTGCTGCAGCTAGAAAAGCATTATATAAAATGCAACTTGATTGATTGATTGAAGAGAACAAAGCCACTTTATTTACACAGCAACATAGTAACAAGCTCGTTGTATTGGAGATATACAACTCCAGTCTAACCATCTAGTGTGTGGCCAATTGAAGGAGAAAGTGAATTTCTTGCACCAGCGTGGAGAATATAGTGCCCATTCACTAGCGGCCACACAAATACTTTAACGATATTTATTCTGAAGGCCGATAAACCACAGTGACGTAAACAACATGCTGTACCTCCACAGGCAAGCACATCTCAAGAAATATAACGCAGCTGAGAGGTATTTCCCAGGGAGCTCACCTATACTTAACTAGTTATCCCTCGTGTTGTCCACAAATTCTGTATACCGCCCTCGTCTTAAGGGTCCTTTACGACCCACCTTCCCTAAACCTCTACATTAAAACAGCTTAATTTAATTTTAAACCCCACATCTATTTTGCATGAAGAAACAAGCTGTCATTCATCACAAACTGTGTGACTATCTGGGTTTTCCCTCTCCACACTGCAGAAAGACTGCGTTTTTATAGGGTCACATGACCCACACATGTCTTAGGGTCAAAACAATCCTGGGACCCTAGTGGTGTACAGCTGTCATGGAAATATTAACAAAAACAGTGTTCCACTGTTTCTAATGTTGGGGTCGCTCTAGGAAATGTCATCACATTTCAGGGTTTAAAATATGACGTAGGGTCTTTACTCTGCTGTTACGGCCTTTCGACCCGTCAAGACAACACAAGGTTAAAACCCGTAGCCATCGTTTCCAAGCACAATAGGTCAGATTGTGCCTCACATAGAGATGCGACTCGTTCCGTCTTCCAGCTCCGGCAGAAATGAAAGAAAGTAGGCGGGCGAGGGGACGCTGGGAGGAGCGTGACTCTTTTCTTTGCCGTTTTTACTTCATTTCATTACAACCAAGCGAGCCACACCAGCTGGCGCCCCACGACACGCGCGTCGACGAACACGTGAGCGAGAAGACGGCAGAGCGGAGCGACGTCGACGCGGCACGCCGCACTGTGTGCGTGCGCGTGCGTGTGCGTGTGGGTGGGTGGGTGAGAGTGAGGGCGGTTTCAGTCGTTTCCTCCCCCGAGCTGACAGCACAACCCTGTGTCACTCGCGGTTCGAAGAGAGTGCGCGAAGATAAGGACCGTTACCCGCGCGCACATCTCTGACAGCAGACCCGAGCCCCGCGAGGTCTCACCCCGCCGCCTCAATGTCACGGAAAGGAAGGGGGCGTCACTTCCGCGCCCGACGTCCAACGAGGTGTCTACAATACCAAACACCGCGTGTGTGTGTGTGTGTGTGTCACAGAGAGAGAGAGAGAGAGAGAGAGAGAGAGAGAGAGAGAGTGAGTGTATTTTGAGAGCTGTCACCCTCTCGCCACAACCGTCAACAGCAGACATGCCGGCCAGCAGGTCGCCTCCACAGCCTGGAAATAGACCGGTACTGTGTTAAAAACAGACCGGCACCGTGTTAGAAACAGACTGGTACCGTGTTAGAAAGACTGGTACCGTGTTAGAAACATACCGGTACCGTGTTGGAAACAGACTGATTCCGTGTTAGAAAAAGACCGGTACCGTGTTAGAAACACACTGGTTCCGTGTTAGAAAGAGACTGGTACCGTTAGAAACAGACCGGTACCGTTAGAAGCACTGGTTCCGTGTTAGAAACAGACCGGTACCGTTACAAACAGACCGGTTCCGTGTTAGAGACAGACCGGTACCGTTACAAACAGACCGGTTCCGTGTCAGCGGCAGAACACTTACTTCCCCAGCTCCTCGTACAGCTGATACTCGTCCGTGAACCGCGTGCAGGTTGTGGTAGCCATGTCCTCGCGGCAGATGTCTCCGGCTTGGTGAGGCGTCAGCCAGTCAGCAAACCGCTGGGCTCCGAAAATATACGTCGTCCCCCCCTCTGGAAACGCGGGTCCGCCTATCGAGCAGCTGCCGCCCGTTGGAGAGACGGCCGTTTGGAAGCGGCGGTTGAATAAGGTTTTTTTTTTTGTTGGTGTTGTTGTTTTTGTTTGTTTGTTTGTTTTAAACAAGGAAGCCGAGCGACCGGGTGGTGCTTGGCGTCTGGTCTCCCCGCGCGTCTCTCCGCTCCGCTCGCTCGCTGCGTCGTTCCTCCCCAGCACGCTCGCTTTGACTGCAGCTCGGCTCCAGCCGCGGAGCAACAACCCGCTCTCCGCCGCCCTCCGCTGGACAGACCGCGCAACGGCGTGCGTGGGCAACGTAATCACACACACACACGCACACCCCCCCCCTCTTCCCTGTTTGTACAGTACGCACTTCCAAATAGGGGCAAATATGAGTGTGGGGGGATGTTTGCGCCTTCAAAATGTGCCATATTGCGCATCTGCCTATTGAGCGAGGGTTATTATTATTTTAATTCAGAGTCAAACAGGAGGAATTAACAACACCGGCCAGCGTTTTCTCGTATTGAATATCACTGCAAAATTTTTATTTTTAATTGAGTTTTCTTCTTAATTTTCTTGTCTGAGATATGATATGCCTGTTTAAAGTGCTCACACGACAGTGCGTTCCTTCTCCTCACTTCACAGTAGCGTGCAGCGTTGACACCTTCGCCCGGGCAGTCAAGATGTCCTTTCATAATTTTTTGAGAGGGGTCATAAATATGAATTATCATATCCTCAAGGTATCTCAACAGGGCACATTGGTAACTTAAGTCAGTTATATACCAGACTAGCAGGACATGATCCATTAAATATCAGAATCATTGTGACCTTTTATTTCTAAAAAAAAATCAAATAAATTCCCATTTGTTTTAATTTATACCTGACAGATGCAAGAGATCGGGTTTCTGAAAGGTCATATGCATCCTCAGTCTGAATGGGTGTTGCACTGGTGTCAGGTCTGAGTGAACGAGCCCTCCTTCCCGTACGGTCCATTCTAAGGTCCAATAGCCAGGACTGGTACGAGGATATTGCTACCTCGTTCACTACAACGGCTCCAGGGGAAGCTGCTCTCCGTGTTAACTCAGCCGCCCTACGGCACCAGATGACCTCCAATTGCACAGCTCCCACCTTTACTTAGGAAATGGTGCCGCTTGATGGTAATGGCGTAGTGTCGAACCCATCACCCAGTGGGGTTTGGGTGCATTTTTACCTGCCAACATTCTCACTCGGTGCCGATCCGCGGTGAACTCTCTCTGGGGCAGGGAAAAAAAACTGGAAAGGTTTTAATGGAGGTAATTTAGGTTTTTATTTTGATCAGTGGATTACTGAAT
Organism: Lampris incognitus; assembly: GCF_029633865.1. Classification (NCBI taxonomy): domain Eukaryota; kingdom Metazoa; phylum Chordata; class Actinopteri; order Lampriformes; family Lampridae; genus Lampris; species Lampris incognitus. The sequence continues at coordinate 111,132,187 of NC_079211.1, forward strand.
ATACACATAACCTTACATACACACTACTCACACAACACACCCGTCCCACAAAATAATGCACACATGCATACACACTCAGCAGGTAGTGCATCTCCAGCTGGGATTAGAGTTGCCATGACGGGTAAATAAATACACACATGGTCAAATACTGGACTTCAGCTCTTTGCTA